>NC_052149.1:137431790-137731790 GCF_902713615.1 Scyliorhinus canicula | reverse complement strand
GCTATTGAGGAAGCGTCGTAGTCTCCAAGCGGAGTTTGATATATTGACCACCAGGAAAGCGGAGGTGCCGTGGAGGACGGCGCAAGGGGCGGTATACGAATACGGGGAGAAGGCGAGTCGGATGCTGGCCCACCAGCTCCGCAAGTGGGAGGCGGCGAGGGAGATAGGGGGAGTTAGGGACGGAGGAGGGAATCTGGTGCGGAGTGCAAGGGGCATTAACGGAGTGTTCAGGACCTTCTATGAGGAGTTATACCTGTCAGTGCCCCCTGAGGAGTAGGGTGGAATGGACCGCTTTTTGGGCAAGCTAGAGTTCCCGAGAGTAGGGAAGGAGCAGGTGGAGGGTCTGGGGGCGCCAGTTGAGCTGGAGGAGCTGGTCAATGTGATGGGGAGTATTCAGTCAGGGAAGGCACCGGGGCCCGATGGGTTTCCGGTGGAATTTTATAAGAAGTTTTCAGTCCTACTGGGCCCGCTGCTAGTGAGGACCTTGAATGAGGCAAGGGAGGGGGGGCTTTGCCCCTGATGATGTCCAGGGCGTTAATTGCATTGATTCTGAAGCAGGATAAGGACCCCCTCCAGTGTGGGTCATACAGGCTGATTTCGCTCCTCAATGTGGAGCGAAACTGCTGGCCAAGATATTGGCCAGGAGGGTGGAGGACGTGGTGCCGCAGGATGTGGTGCCGAGGATCAAACGGGTTTTGTGAAGGGGAGGCAGTTGAACGTTAATGTGCGGCGGCTTCTCAATGGCTTAATGATGCCGGCGGTGTACGGGGAGGCGGAGATAGTGGCGTCGATGGATGCAGAGAAGGCCTTTGACAGAGTGGAGTGGAGATACCTGTGGGAGGTTTTGAGGAGGTTCGGGTTTGGTGAGGGATTTATTAGGTGGGTGAGGCTGTTGTATGAGGCCCCTTGGCAAGTGTGGTGATGAATGGGAGGAGGTCGGAGAACTTTCGGTTGTACCGGGGGACGAGGCAGGGGTGCCCCCTGTCTCCCCTACTGTTTGCGTTGGCGATCGAACCCCTGGCCATGGCGCTGATGGAAACGAGGAACTGGAGGGGAATAGTGCGGCCGGGGGGGGGGGGGGGGGGGGGGGCACCGGCTGTCGTTGTACGCAGATGATTTATTGCTGTACGTTGCAGATCCGGCGGAGGGGGATGCCGGAGGTGATGAGGATTCTTGGGGAGCTCGGGGACTTCTCTGGGTATAAGCTCAATGTGGGGAAGAGTGAGCTGTTCGTGGTGCATATGGGGGACCAGGAGAGAGAGAGAGGGGAGCTTCCGCTGAAAAGGGCGGAGAGGAGTTTCAGGTACCTGGGGGTCCAGATCGCCAGGAGCTGGGGGGCCCTGCATAGGCTAAACTTTACGAAGCTGGTGGAGCAGATGGAGGAGGAGTTTAGAAGGTGGGATGTGTTGCCACTCTCCCTAGCGGGCAGGATCCAGTCGGTTAAAATGACGGTGCTCCTGAGGTTTCTGTTCCTCTTCCAGTGTCTACCCATCATGATCCCGAAGGCTTTTTTTAGGAGGGTCAGTAGGAGTATTACGGGGTTTGTGTGGGCACAGAAGACCCCGAGGGTGAGGAGGGTATTCTTGGAGCAGGGGAGGGAAGTGGGTGGGTTGGCGTTGCCCAACCTGTGTGGGTACTACTGGGCTGCAAACGTGGCAATGATACGTAGGTGGGTGATGGAGGGGGAGGGGGCGGCATGGAAGAGATTGGAGGTGGCGTCCTGTGTGGGCACGAGCTTAGAGGTGCTGGTGACGGTGCCATTGTCACTCCCCCCAGCAAGGTATTCTACGAGTCCGGTAGTGGTGGCTACCCTCAAAATCTGGGGGCAATGGAGGAGGCATAGGGGGGAGGTGAAGGCTTCAGTATGGTCCCCGATACGGGGGAACCACCGGTTTGTACCAGGGAGGATGGACGGAGGGTTTTTGAGCTGGCACAGGGCAGGTATCAGGCGGCATGGGGACCTCTTTCTCGATGGGAAGTTTGCGACCTTAGAGGAGTTGGAGGGGAGGTTCGGTCTTCTCCCAGGGAACACCTTCAGGTATATGCAGATTAGGGCGTTTGTTAGGCGGCAGGTGGCAGAGTTTCCACTGTTGCCACCAAGGGTGTTTCAGGACAGGGTGCTTTCGGGATGCTCTGGGGAGGGTGAATTCCTCCTCCTCTTGCGCACTGCTTAGTTTAATTCAACTAAAGGTGCTGCATATGGTGCATATGACTGGGACCAGGCTGAGCCGGTTCTTTGGGGGAGAGGACAGGTGTGGCAGGTGTTCAAGGAGCCAAGCAAATCACACCCACATGTTCTGGGCTTGTCCGGTATTGGAGGGCTTCTGGAGAGGGGTTGCTGGGACCTTGTCAAGGGTGGTTGGCTCCAGGGTGGAGACGGGCTGGGGGCTCGCAGTTTTCGGGATAGCAGCGGAGCCGGGAGTGCAGGAGGCGAAAGAGGCCGGTATTCTGGCCTTTGCGTCCCTGGTAGCCCGGCGCAGGATTCTTTTACAGTGGAGGGATGCAAAGCCCCCGAGCGCGGAATCCTGGATCAGCGACATGGCTGGGTTCATTAAACTGGAGAGGGTCAAGTTTGCCCTAAGTGGGTCGGTGCAAAGGTTCTGCCGGCGGTGACAGCCGTTTCTAGACTTCCTGGTGGAGCATTAGAGGGTGGTCAACTTCAGCAGCAACTGGGGGTGGTGGTGGGGGGGGGGGGGGCTACGTGTTTGCTATAGGGGCGTAGTTTCATGGTTTTATGCTCATTTATTTTTTGTTAATTTATTGCTTTTGTATTTGGGGGGTGTTACTGTTTTTCTTTGTTGTGTTGGTTAGAATTTGTTGAAAATTTGAATAAAAATTATTTTTAAAAAACTGAACCAACTGTCCAGCTAACTGAGCTAAACCAGAATTGTGAGAAATCAATCCGATAATACAATACAGCAGCTCGGTGACATTAGACCACCCAGTGTATTTGACCAGAATGAATAGCCAAGGCTGTGGCCACTTTTATTTTTAAATGGGTTTTGGATGTGACAATGTAACAGCTATTGGCTATTCCTAGTTTCATAGGGATATTTAGAGTAAATCACATAGCCTGGGACTGGAGTGAAATGTAGATCAACCTGCTTTGATCCTGATTGACTGTTGCACGTTTTGCTATGAGGGCAAAACGCGTTTATTGGGGTGTATTAACTTCCAAGTGCTTAACACCACTAGGCTCTGTTCTATGTATTTATTCAGCTTAGGAGTCGCCAGGTGCCGTATAGACACCGTCACGAGTATTCCAAGGTCAAGTTCAAAGTAATAAAGACGATACACCGATTAGTAAGGTCCAAACGATAATATTTATTATACAGTTATAATAAATATTCATGCACACACTAAGAGACTAAGCTATGACTAAACTAAAGTAATCAGAATACTTATCTAACAGGAACAGGCAAGGTCAGGGAGCGAGGCCTTCGTCCTGGTCTTGGGCTGCAACCTTCAGCAAGCGTTCTGGTCACTGGGGGTTCTAGCGGGCTTAGTTCGCGTAGCGAGCGTCGTACTGGCACTTACGGTTCGGCGGCTGGTGCTCGACGGCTGGAGTCAGATTGGATCTTCAAGTTCTTGGTCAGGGCCGGAGCACGGAAAAGCAGACCTTGACCGAAGTTAAGCCGGAGCACAGAAAACAGACCGGACAACACGAGGTCCCTGTCTTTTATAGGGATCCCATTGTCCTTCCCTCTTCTTGGGCGGGCTTTAACCTTTGGATACCTATTGGGTCAATTCCTCATCGATACTGTTTTAATTCCCCAATGCGAGGGGGTCTCCGTGATGGGGGGGGGGCGTTTCTTATGCCCTTTTGTTTGGAGGTTTCTGGTGCCTCGATGTCTGGGCCTTGATTCAAATGTGTCCATTCAGAATCAAATGTGTCTATTGTGTGGGTGTTCAGGTCTGATGGCCTCATTAGCATGCAAAGCGTTTTGCCATTTGCACCTAGCTAAGGTCTTCTCACCTGAGCCCAAACTGGTTTCTGCTGCTTGCAGAATGCAAAATGCTCTCTTTGCAGACTGCTGGTCTGGCTAAACTGTCTGTTTCCCAGCAGTCTTAGCGCTTGGCTTATTTTGTAGCTCAGCGTCCATTTTAGGTGGCTACATTCCCTCCTTGTGATCCTCACAATCAAAATATTGTGAAGGATCACCTATGTACGTCGCCTTGAGTGCATCTGGGTTGCCTTCTTTGTGTCCCCTGACCTCTTGCCAGTTCCTGGGCTACTCTATCTTAAACTATGGGAAGAAAATTTTTACCTTACATTTCTACTTGGTGCTATGTCAAAGGGGACATGCATTACCATAAACTGGGAACCTCTACCTATCACCATTATCCCTAACTTACTTAAACATTTCCTCACACTCTAAAACCTTAACCATTCACACCACAACATCACATTTCCTAACTCGGCAGTCGAGTATAGGACAATACAATACAGGGTTGAATTTTTATTCATTACACAGTTCTTTATTCATCATGGGGCAGAGGGGATTGATGAAATCGGAAAATCGGAGATCGAACTCCATAGACGGAAGGGCAAGAACGGGAGGCTCTCCTCTTCCACTTCCTCAACCTGAGGGTCTGTACAAGGATAACGAGGATCGCAATCACCAGTAGTGATTCGATTACGTATGACATGGAGTACCATGTCATAAATTTAGTGCACCAGGTCTGAACCTCACTGATCAGAGCTGAGCACTGGGGAGTGGTTGTAAGGGAAACATTTACGGTGGGGGTTGTGGGGGAAACGTGTTTTGTTTCCACACAAACAGATATAACAGTTAACAACAATAGGTGAGCTTCCATCATCTTCAACTTGGTTTTCCTTCTTTCTTCCTCCTGTATGGACAATCCTTGCTTCGATCCCTGTCTCGTCCTTCGAAAGCTATGGGATCAAGCACAGTATCTGTCAATACACAGTTTAAGATCTTTACCTGTTAGTGCATCTGTCTTTTAAATTCCGATTGACCCTTTAAAAATGACTGGCCAAGTCACACCCTGTGACTCCCCTCATTTTTTTTTTTCAAAAGCGAATTTGAAGACCAGAATACACCTAACAATCCTTCTCCTGCGAGCCGTCTCGCAGGCTTTGCTCATTTACCATCCGAATGTTCCCGGATGTAAATAGCATGTGGGATGGCGGCCTAAGGGCTGCCTAACGAAAAATGAAAACAAAATTGTGAAAGAAACGTCCGAATGAGTTGCGTATGGGCCGCGACGGGTACGAGTTGGATGGGATCCCCGGATAGGGCGTGCTGTGCCGTACCCGAGCTTGGCTGACCAAAGTGGGTTCTCAGACAGGGCGGGTCCTCAGTGCCGTTTGTCCACTGCCTGAGTAACCTGGAGTAAACGGGTACGAATGTGTTAACCGTGACTTGCAGCCTCTATTCACCGAATAGAGGGGCACCTAAAAACAATGGAGGAGCCAAGATGCTCCTTTTGGGAAATGAGCTGGGCTTCAGACATTTCAGACGATAAGGTGAGCTGCTCATCATAGAAGTTCTCAGAGGTTTCGGCAGAGAAACTATTGTGTGTGTAAGGTGGTCACAAGCCTTACAACTTTGAAAAGATCTCCAATCAAACTGGTGTTTTGGAACCGAAGTTCTCAAAGGTATCGGCGGACAAGCTAACGTGTATGTGAGGTGGTCACAATCTTTTCAGCTGAAAAGAAGATGTCCATCCTCCAACTGAACCATTTACATTTCCTGAAACAAAACAAACATAAAACGAAGACAAACATACGTGCAGGTTCCATCAGAAAGGACATCGTTTCCCTCAAACGATTCCTATTTTACATCATCTGGACACCTCACTTTTCCTCTGTCTCTCTGAACAGGGTCACAAAGGGGTTGCCGTATCGGGAGTCAGACACCGTGTCGTCCTGCTCTCCCGGATCCCACACCCTTGTGTGGATCAGGCATGCTATTTTCGAATTGTGTGACCGGGGGTCACTTTCGTCATTGCGGACAAGTCTGTATGAATTGTCCCTGTGCCATAGTGTTGTGTCAAGTGTGTTGTCGGGGTTGTCGGGGTCGGGTGGTGGGTCTGGGTTTTTAAGGTAAGTGACTTCCATGGGGTCACTGGAGTCGGGGTCGTAGTTGGTGCAGTGTGGGCTGTATGGCTGTGTGCTGTCGCTGTCCTCAGAGTCAGTGTCAGTCCTGCTGTCTCTGCTGTGGCAGCTTGTGGGCGTTTCGGGGCGTGGTCTGTCGTGGTCTGTGGGCGGAGTCGTGGGCGAGTCCGTTGATGAACTGGTCTGTGAGGGGGATGGTGGAAAAGTGTCTCTAGTGGGCGGGGTGAAGTGTTCTGTTGCATCTAGCAGTACATGATGAGCATGGTTAGACTGTGTTCCATATGCCTTTAACTGGTTGATATGGAACCACGCGGTCTTCCCATTAGGATATTTTACCCTGTAAACTGAGGGGCTAATTTTATCCGAAATTGAGTATGGACCGGAATATTTTGGAGCCAAAAAATTGCTGGGGTTGTAAACAGATAACATTACCTGTTGCCCAACCTGGAATTCTGTGGGGTGTACGGTCTTATTAAAACAAGCGGTGCATTGTTGACGGCGTTTGCCTAGCTGAACTGCGGCTGCAATCTGTGCAGACCTCACAGTCTCAACTAAGTCTTTAACCGTCTTTTCGTGTGTGAGGGCCGTCACCTCGGGGCTGGTCATGTCCAGTCCTAAAAGGAATTCTGTACCTTTCATAGGGCGTCCGGTCATGAGTGTGTGTGGTATGTAGCCTGTGGAAGTGGAAACAGTGTTCCTTATGAACATGAGTGCAAATGGGAGCACTGAATCCCATGTGGAGTTATTCTCCTGAACCATTTTTCTAAGGGTAGTTTTTAGAGTCCGATTCATGCGCTCCACAATCCCGCTGGACTGTGGATGATACGCAATATGAAAATTTTGTTTTATTCCAAATATTGTCAGGACGTTCTTCATGACCCGTCCTGTAAAGTGAGATCCCTGGTCCGAATCGATACTTCGGGGTAAACCCCATCTCGTGAAGATGTGGTGGGTCAGGATCTTTGCAGCTGTCTTTGCTGTATTTGTTCTAGAGGGGAATGCCTCTACCCATTTGGTAAAGGTGTCGATGACCACCAGAACGTATTTATAGCCATTCCTGCAAGGGGGCAATGGTCCTATAAAATCGATCTGGAGGTTTGTCCAGGGGCCGTTAACTGGGCGAGTATGCCGAAGTTGTGCCTTCTTAGAATACCGCTCCGGGTTATTCTGTGCACAAATAAGGCAATTTTCAATGTAATGCGTTACATCAGTCCTGAGATGAGGCCACCAACAGAGTTGCCTGAGGTGCCTCGTTGTTGCATCAATTCCCTGATGCCCGTGGTTATCATGGAATAAAGCAATCATTGCATTCCTGTCCTGCTGCGGGACCACATAAAGTTGTTCCTTAATGATCACACCCTCATGTGTGGTCAGTGCGTGTTTAAATCTCTCGTACTCTGGCACAAAGTTGCCTTTAAAAACCTCCCTGAGGTCCTGATCTTGCTTTTGTGCTGCTACAAGATCTTTAATATCTGTCTGTGAGATGTGGACTGCGCTCACAGGGGCACTAGCTGGTGCGCTAGCTGGGGGGGTCCATAAGTGTCCTCGCCTGGAACCTGCCTTAGCCAGTGCGTCGGCTTTTACATTCCCAGGGGGTGATGACCTATGGTGGCTTCGTACCTTTATTATGCCGAAAGTCCTGTCCTTCGCTTTTTCTAAAATATGCTGGAGTAGAGGGGCTGATGGAAGGGGTTTCCCGTCTGCGGAGACAAAACCTCGTGTCCTCCACAGGGGCAGAAAATCTGTTAAGCTATTACAGACATATAAGCTGTCTGAATATATGTCTGCTGGGCTGGGGAAAGAAGCGGGGTGGTCCACTATATACGCTATGGCCGCGAGCTCTGCTGCCTGCGCGCCTAAGTGACCTGGTAGTTTAAGAGCGATTTCTTCGAGAGCGCGCCCCTGCGCGTCCTCGACATAGATGCCGCATCCTGTGATACGCTCACCATTTAAAACTGTGGAGGAACCGTCTACATAAATCCTCAGGGGTCCACACGTGTCTGTGGGTTGGGGGCTTTGTTTTGGGTTCCCTATCTTCCTGGGGGGTGTTTTTGCGATAAAGGGTCCTGTGTTATGCAGGGGAGCTACAATTTCACAGTCATGGGGCTGTCCGGGGTATTGGAGGTTGTCTGCTAAATATGTGTGTGTGCGGGTCCGTTTTACTGTAATGTCCCGTCCTTGTAAAAGTAGTGTCCATCTAGCTGCCCTAATCTGGCTAACTGAACCGTCCTTCAGTCGACCGTCTAGGAGTAGCTGTGTGGGTGTGTGTTCGGTCAGAATAGTAATGGGGTTGAGTCCGGTAATGTATGAGAAGTATTGTACTGCCCAGAAGACAGCAAGGAGGTGCCTCTCACAGGCAGAGAATCTTTGTTCTACCGGGTCTAACAGTCGGGAGGCATAAGCCACTGGTCTTAGCTGCTCGTGCCGTTCCTGAAGCAACACGGCCGAGAGGGTCAGATCGGTGCTCGCTACCTCTATTGCATAGGGGGAAAGTTGGTCTGGGACTAGCAGCGCGGGTGCTGCGCTAAGGGCTCATTTTAACTCCTCCACAGCCCCTGTATGCTGCGGAAGCCATTCCCAGGGGGCTCCTTTCTTAAGGAGGTCTGAAAGTGGGGCGGCTTTTGTCGCGAATCCGTCGATGTGGTTCCGACAATAGCCAACCAGTCCTAAAAACGACCGGAGGGCTGATACATTTTGGGGAAGGGGCAATTTGACAATCGAATCAATTCTTTTGAATTCGATCTCGCGTTTGCCGTGTGTGATGATTGTTCCCAAATACATCACTTTAGTTTCCAAAATCTGGGCCTTTCTTGGGTTAACTTTACATCCAATTGAAGTCAACAGTTCCAGGAGTTCGGCCAGAAGCGTAATGTGCTCTGCCTTTGTGTCTGTCTGCAGTAGTAGGTCGTCTACATACTGTACCAGACATTCGGGGCGGGAGAATTTCTCTAAACCACTTGCCAACTGTCGGTGGAAAATGGAGGGGGAATTGTGGAATCCTTGTGGAAGGCATGTCCACGTATACTGCTGTGTTTTGAAAGTGAAGGCAAATTTGTACTGGCACGCTTTTGCCAATGGTATTGACCAGAATCCGTTACTGATGTCCAATACCGTGAAGTATTTGGAGTTGAGTCCCTGCTTGAGCATGGTCTCGGGACTAGTAGCTACCGTTGGGGCTACTGCGGGGGTTACTTTGTTGAGTTCCCGATAATCGATGGTCAGACGCCATGATCCATCGGGCTTCCTCACTGGCCAAATAGGGGCATTATTGGTCGAGGCTACCGTTCTGAGCACACCTTGCTCCAATAAGCTTCCTATCACCTTTTCTATTTCCACCTCTGCTTCCAGGGGGAATCTATACTGTTTCTGTGGTCGGGGGTCCTGTCCGGTAACGTGAACTGGTCCAGTCATTCTGCCACAGTCATGACGGTGACTTGCAAATGCTGTCCTGTGTTTGTTCAGTAGGGCTTTTATTTGTCTGTCGGTGTGGAGTGTAGTCAGGTCAAATGAGTACTCTCCCACTGCGCTAATCCGATTAGCGTAGTCTCCTACTGTGAGGGTGGCTGGTGCTCTGTCTGATCTAGCCATTCGCCAGACACACTGGTTCACTGGGTCGAACGACAAGCTATGAGCGTTCATAAAATCTATCCCCAGGATGTGTTCTGCTGTCCGGGGAAGATTTACTAAAACTACGGGGTGTTTGGTTGAGATGTTCCCTAGCTGGATCGCTACGGGTGCTGTGATGTGTCCCTGCTGCGAGTGTCCGGTGAACCCGCTGAGTGTAATGGTGGAGGTGGTCGGCCACGTGTCTGCGTGTGCCGTGGTCGTAGAGTTAATGGTGGTGCGGGAGCCTCCTGTGTTCCACAGTAACTCTATGGGCTTCCCTTTTACTCTGGCTGTGACTACGGGTCTCCCTGATGAATCCCAGAGTGTGTCACAGACCCAAGTGGGGGAGCCCGAACACCGTCAGTTCGTCTCGTCCACATTGGTGGGTCCTGACTGTACTGCTACATTGTGGATGGGTTTTGCCTTACTGCGGTTCAGAGTGCCTGCCTGCTGGCCTCTCTGAGATCGCTGGGGTGCATTGCATTCTTTTGCCCAATGCCCTAACTGTCCACAGTTATAGCATTCCTGGCCTTTCTGTTGTGGGCTGCTCTTCCCTTCATTTACCCATGCGGGTTTCTGGTGCTCTCTCACTGCCTGAATATCTGCAGCAGCCTGAGCCTCTTCTGGGGATTGAACCTTACTCTTTCCCTGAATTGATTGCTCCCAAGCGCGGGACAACCTTTTCAGGACCCATTTCTCATTATGGGCCTCTTCTGAGGGGTCATAACTGTTGCAAGCGCTCTGTCCTGCCTCTGTCGCGTGTGAGATTATGGTTCGCGTCCATTTGACCATATTTTCCTGGTTCAAATGCGCTCTGTTTAACTCGCCGAAAACTGCATTGAAATGAATCCACAGCCTTCCTGCGAATGCTGTGGGGTGTTCGGATCTTTTCTGTCGGCACTTATTAAGTCCTTCTACGGGGTCACCTCGATTATACCCTATGGCATCTAAAATGGAGGTGTGCATCTCCTCGAGGGTGCCTCCGGCAACGTTCTGTGGGTCGGGGAGGGCTGCTACTACTGACTGGTCTAAGCTCAGAACTGTGAGCTTAACCTGCTCTCTCTCATCCAGGCCGTACATGGTAGCCTGCTGTTTCACTTTAGCGAAAAACTGGTGGGGGTCTGCGGTGGGGAGGAACGGAGTGATCTTCTCACATGCGTCCCTGAGCTGGGTTACAGTTAAGGGGGTGGTGTAGGTTATATCTGGTGCGCCTTCTGTTATAGCTTTCCTCTGCATGGTTACGGGATTCATGGGTGCGGTTATGATCTGATCTGTGGGGGGTGGGGGTGCCTGCCTTTTCTGTTGCGCTGCTGGCGCACATGTTCCCTGAACATATCGCTGCGCTGTTTCACTTAATTCTTGCCAATCTGGGGCATATTCTCCATCTAACTGGGTTCCAAAGCACCTTTTGCACCGAAAGCAGCGATTGCAGCTCTGCAATCTGTTTCCTGCATTTCGCGTGATCCACAGTACTTTGCCTTTGCTCTGTGGTTGCAGCATGGAGTGCTCTCAAAGCTGCTTTGAGATCAGAGAATTGCCTCTGCAACGCCTCCACCTGCTTGTCTGATTCCTCTCTTATCAGAACGGCACGTTGCACGTCCTGATAAGCCTTTTCATACTGGGTCTGGGAACTGCTGAGATGGGCTAGACAAGACTGGTGTGCCCTCTTGGCATCATCCACCTCTCTACCTTTCTCTACCAACTTCCCTTTTAGATCCAGATTCTCTTTCTCAATGTCCCTGACATCGACCTTACTCATTCGGTTCCTTTCTTCTAATTCTGCCCGGAGCGTCCTGACGACCTCCTCTGTGCCTCGCAACTGTGCCAAACAGGACACAATCGCCATCGGCTTACGTGCTTTACTGAGGTTCTTTTTGTGAATTTGAGAGAGGTTCTCCCACCAATATGTCCTATACTTCCGGGACCTGTCTCCTCATTCAAACAAAACTCTTTCCAAAGGGGCCATCCCTTTCCTTGCAGATACTTGCGGAGTTCCAGCTCCCACGTGGGACACTGACCTACCCTGCTACTGCTGCTGGTCGCTGCGACCACAAACCTTTCTGGATCCATCAGACGTTCCATTGCCTGCATGGCCATTTCCTCTGACTCTCTTTTAGTTAATTTGGAACAGGGGGTTGCTGGGGTTGTGTTTCAAGAAACGGGTACGGCTTACACTATGTTCCGTTCACAAAACTACCGAAAGTTTGTCGCAACAAAAATGCTTTCAGTTTTACCTTACAGCCCTGTTAGTACGCATGCACTAAACACACTTCCGAATTACGCTTATTAGTTTGAACACCTTGAATACTCGTGATTTTCTTTACTTTCTTACTTTCTCTGTAATTTGGAGTTCCAATTCAAATTTCAGGGTCCTGGACGGTGTGGGGTTTCCACTTACAACCGTGTCCCGTCAGGATGTCGCCACTAAATGTTGCACGTTTTGCTATGAGGGCAAAACGCGTTTATTGGGGTGTATTAACTTCCAAGTGCTTAACACCACTAGGCTCTGTTCTATGTATTTATTCAGCTTAGGAGTCGCCAGGTGCCGTATAGACACCGTCACGAGTATTCCAAGGTCAAGTTCAAAGTAATAAAGACGATACACCGATTAGTAAGGTCCAAACGATAATATTTATTATACAGTTATAATAAATATTCATGCACACACTAAGAGACTAAGCTATGACTAAACTAAAGTAATCAGAATACTTATCTAACAGGAACAGGCAAGGTCAGGGAGCGAGGCCTTCGTCCTGGTCTTGGGCTGCAACCTTCAGCAAGCGTTCTGGTCACTGGGGGTTCTAGCGGGCTTAGTTCGCGTAGCGAGCGTCGTACTGGCACTTACGGTTCGGCGGCTGGTGCTCGACGGCTGGAGTCAGATTGGATCTTCAAGTTCTTGGTCAGGGCCGGAGCACGGAAAAGCAGACCTTGACCGAAGTTAAGCCGGAGCACAGAAAACAGACCGGACAACACGAGGTCCCTGTCTTTTATAGGGATCCCATTGTCCTTCCCTCTTCTTGGGCGGGCTTTAACCTTTGGATACCTATTGGGTCAATTCCTCATCGATACTGTTTTAATTCCCCAATGCGAGGGGGTCTCCGTGATGGGGGGGGGGGCGTTTCTTATGCCCTTTTGTTTGGAGGTTTCTGGTGCCTCGATGTCTGGGCCTTGATTCAAATGTGTCCATTCAGAATCAAATGTGTCTATTGTGTGGGTGTTCAGGTCTGATGGCCTCATTAGCATGCAAAGCGTTTTGCCATTTGCACCTAGCTAAGGTCTTCTCACCTGAGCCCAAACTGGTTTCTGCTGCTTGCAGAATGCAAAATACTCTCTTTGCAGACTGCTGGTCTGGCTAAACTGTCTGTTTCCCAGCAGTCTTAGCGCTTGGCTTATTTTGTAGCTCAGCGTCCATTTTAGGTGGCTACATTGACACCGAAAGCTTCAAAAAGAAATTCAAACTTCTCGTTGCTAGCTAAAAAGATGAAATGACAATTTAATAAGGACACGGGGATTTAACACCGAGTAAAATAAAACACAGTTTTATTTACACAAATGATATATACACAACCCAGTATACACTATTGGGTTCCTCTCTCCTGTCGGTACCTTACTATCCAACCTTCTATACATGGGTTAACAGATATCCCACCACTAGCGGGGCAACTCGTACTCCGACAGGACCATGGGGAAGACAAGCACTCGTGCGGGATATTACATAACAATATTTCATATTTTAAGATTTTTGCTGTAACAAACAGACTATAAGCACTTTTGACTAAACATTATTTTTTTAGGTAAAGGGGGCGGGATTCTCCCACCCCACGCGGGGTCGGGGAATCGCTGTGGGGGGGCCACAAATCCTGCAACACCGCTCCGACGCCAGTCCTCCAGCAATGGAGCTGGCGCAGTTGCCGCGGCGCCGGTCAGAGACTGCTCAACACAGCCAACCCCCCGGCCGATTCTCTGCTCTCGATGGGCCGAGTGCCTGCCGTGTTCGGCAGTGTCCTGCCGGCGTCGTTCCCATGTGGCCTACCCGGCGGGACCTCGGCGTTCATGCTGCGGGGGCCGTCCTGGTGTGGGGGAGGGGGGATCCAACTCTGTGGGGGGCCTCCAAGGTGACCTTGGCCCGCGATCGGGGGGGGGGGGGGGGGGATTATCTAGAACAGTACAGCACAGAACAGGCCCTTCAGCCCTCGATGTTGTGCCGAGCAATGATCACCCTACTTAAACCCACGTAACCCGTATACCCGTAACCCAACAATCCCCCCATTAACCTTACACTACGGGCAATTTAGCATGGCCAATCCACCTAACCCGCACAACTTTGGACTGTGGGAGGAAACCGGAGCACCCGGAGGAAACCCACGCACACGGGGAGGACGTGCAGACTCCACACAGACAGTGACCCAGCCGGGAATCGAACTTGGGACCCTGGAGCTGTGAAGCATTGATGCTAACCACCATGCTACCGTGATGCCCCACGGTATGTTCTTCCATGCCGGGCCCCTTAGGGCTCCGCCAAGTTGCCTGGAAGCCGGCGCGGAGAAGGCAACCCACGCACATGCGCGGGCTTACGTCGACCGTGGCGTGCATGCGCGAATCCGCGCCGCCCATGCTGGCGCCTGTACCGACAGCTGGAGCTGCGTGAGGCACTCCATGCCGTGCTGGCCCTCTTGTGCTGTGCAGGATCACTGGTCCTAGGGGCGGATGACGCCATCGTAAAATGCTCCGGCGTTTACGATGGCGTCAACACTTAGCCCCAGGATTGTAGAAACCCGCCCCTGATTCTTTAAAAAAACAAAACAAAATGTTTCCCTTTTACTTCACACAACTGAACAATCCAGTTTACACTATCCCTTAAAAAGTCATTCAAGTTTACCAGGCCCAGTCTAAAGTGATTTTTAGCTCCCGAGGATTTAATTCCATACTTTTTCCTTTCTGAACCCCAGTTGGGGTAACTTCCAACTCCAGAACTGTCTTTCATGGTGACATTTTTTTCCTGGTGATCCTCCCCCTTGCACAAGCTGAGCAAATATTTCAGTCGCATTTCATATCCTCACAAATTTGGTCCTTTTAATCCGAGAGTAAGCACCCATCTGCATACCTGTATGGTGAACCACAGAGACTTGGAACCGCTAACTGATCTCTCCCTCCCAGATCCTGGCAGATGGCTTGTGCCTGTGAGCTCGCAGGGGCATCTTAGAAAACCTTCCCCTCTGGAAGTCTGTCCTTGTGGCAATGTGAATCATATGGGCCTCGTATGCAGGTAGAAATACTGATCAACTATCCTTTAGAACCCAACTCTCTTTTTAGAAATGTATATTTATCGAGCTTTTACATTTGAACAAATACGCAATAAAACAGCAGGAATGGTACAGCCCAGCAAGAAAAAAGTTGCAATATTCATGAATTCAGAGGGGAACAAGAGAAGAGCAATGTGGCTGATTCAATACAATCATTAGTCACAACTTGATACCTCTATCCACACCACCAGAGAACAAGGGAGAAAAGGATAAGGCTATGAAAACATGGCGAAATAGTTCACATCTTAACACGCAGCGATTGATTGCAATTACCACAAGAATTCAGGATAACTTTTTTGTGCCATGTTTGGGCGCGCCCCAATACGTATCTCCCTCAACTCAAGCAACACCAGAGGCACCATTGACACAACACACTGCAACCTCCTCTCCTCATATAAAACAGTCCAATCGGTACCCCTGTAGGAACCATCACAGATTTTTTTACCCACCATATCAAAAAAAGGAAAAATACAAAGAAAATATGCAAGAACCAGAGTTCTAAAAGGTTGTTTTACATACGCCAACAACGCAAAATAATCCCAACCTCAAGCACAGAATAGAACTATAATTATTTCACATATTTATGCTGAGAGAAACCAGCAGCCATACATTTGGATTATGGTCAGTGCCATCAGCAACTTATTGAAACAGGATGAAAAAGTGGAACATAAACCATGAGCAGAAGATCACAAGATAAAAGGGGACCAGGACCTAGCCAAAGATCCGTATTCATCCAGGTACACACCCACCACCTACTGAGGTAGAAGAGAAAAGACTGCTCATTCAGGCAAGTGAACGTTCCAACCATAAAAGTGGGCAACAGGGTATCACCCACAGTTCAGGACCTGGCTTTATCCCAGGCCCTCATGCACAAAAGAGTCCATCAACCAAGGATATTCAGCCACATCAAAAGCCAAACCCAGCCTCTCAGCACCTCCCTAACAAGTGTCTCCAAGCAGAGACATCCGAAGCATAAGGGGGCAACAGGGTAACAACCATAGCACTGAACCTGGCCCAGTCCAGCATCCTTTGATATATGGGAGTCAGTATCCCCAGGACACCCTGCACAATCCAAAACCTACCACCCAGGGCACTGCACCACCCCCATTAATGCTAAAGAAAATCACGTCAGCCTCAGTCAGGGAGACCTCACCACTGAACAGAGGAAGAATCATCAATACACCAAATCTAAGACCAGTTGGAGGAGGGTGCCTAAGTCTCCCATAAAACTTACCCCCACACGACTGAAGGGCTCCAACAGCATAGAGGCACAGCATGCAGAAAATCTGAACGAGGATTAACCACCCCCACCCCGGTGTTTGCTCCTGTTCATTTCCCCCTACTCTAATAACTCTAAAACAAACTAACCCCAAGGAAGAATCAGGAGGATTCTACAGGATACATGATCTGTCTGGGCCTTTGAAGGAGATGCACATGGATTCTCAAAATTCAAAATGGCAGAAAAAGCAAAATAAAAACCCGATACAATTAGTTCTAACTGGGTGGGGGTGGGGGGGAGTTATCCTCAATCCAATGGGGTCTTAACTAACACTACCACCCATCACCCACCATGGCTCTACTTATCTTCATTATGGAGGGGTCTAAAATGCACTCCCTTCTCATATCTACAAGGATTGCGGCAGATAAAAAAACAGGAGCAAGACTGTGCGCAAACCACATATCACTTTACCAACTCAATGTAGATTTTGCTAAAACAGGATGACAGACGACCCTCACTCCTGAGCTCACACCTTGCCTACCCTTCCCAGGACAAAAGGCAACAACAAGAAATCAACAGCACAATCACAGGGAACAAAGTCCCGGATTATTGAAACTGCAGGATAATAGCACCATCTATGTCACTTGGAAAGGCCGAAGTCATGACAGAATTGTTGAACAACCCCCAGAATCTCTCAAAACGTTCCATCAAATGAAGAGCCTTCATCTCTGCCATGCCATCTCCCCGACCCCCAGGCAACATGGAATCTAGGCCTCAGACGGGGGGAGGGAGAGGTGGGAAGGACTCGATACGATCAGCCACCTCCAACCCCTCACAAAGACCATCGAGAGCAGGGCCATACAAGACATGTTGCCGGGGCCTAATTCAACCGCAGACGTCGTAGGTTGGATACAATGTGCTCCGTCGAACCTGATGCGCACAGCCTCCAAATCAAGATTGCTAAAGTATAGCAGCCAATGCCCAAACCCTATCGGGAACTTGCCTCCTACTGCTCACAAGAGACCAGGCCCACAAACACTCCTTGTCTGGCCCCCACTTCTTGAGTCAGTCAGGATAGACGACACACCGTACAGCCGGATTTCTACAAACCGTGGGCCGGCTCCCACCAGGAAAATTGCTCTATCAAATACCAGGATTCTCTATAGTGCTTCCACCATTCTCCCAAATATACTTTGCAGTTCATCAAAGTGAGCACCAAAGACCTGCGCCATGGAGCCAAGATCACCACCCAAAACATCCTTCACAAAAGCAGCCGTCATCCAGATGCCGACAGCACTGGCGAGGCATGGGCCCACTCTCTAGTAAAACCGCCACTACAAGCTGGGCCCCAACCCAGACATCGCCGACAGCTTCAATCAAATGAGGATTCTCTCTGATTCAACTTGGCTCCTCGTCACCAAACTCTGCCCAGGATCATCCAGTGACATAGTGAACATATATATGCCAAAAAAAGATAATTATAGAATGCGCCTTCGGATAAAATAGAGGATTAAAAGACAAGTGGCACCAGAGCTTGCGAAAAGGGAGCCACTCCCATGCTCACATCATGTGACCCCCAAGCTCTCTTTTATCTTGGAAGTAAATGGAAAGTTTGAAACTTAACTGTTTACAGCCCAACATTCTCACCACCTTTCTGAGTGTTTTCGAAACAAAGTTTGACCATTATAAACACAGAGGTGGTTGCCATAGTCTTCAAGTGTGAACACCTTGCACCTGCTTTCCAGCAAAACAACCCAGGCCTCTCTTCAGTCTTTAAAAGCCATGCCATCCAGGCTTCTTGTCAGGCAGAATTCAGAACAGGTCATATGACCCCTTCATTTGTTCCTAAACTAAAGAGACAGTCCCTAAATTTAACAATCTGATAAATATCTATCACATGTGTAAAAAGACCAGCTTGAGGTGGACATGAATGAACTTGGTTGATTTTCTTTTGTTAAACTACAAGCTGGAAGATTTTGTTGTCATTTTCCACTGCCTATCTTCAGGGAAGCAATTTTAATGAATTTAATCAATACTTTCCATAGCAGCACTTGATCTCACGACCTATGGATTGCTCAGTCAGTTCCAGAACCATGAAGCTACCAGTTAAGTGGGCGTCATAAATAAACCCAGATTTACCTTTTGGGTGCCCACATCCCAAGAACAAATATTTTAACAAGAAATTCTGACTAACTCCTCTTTGACCACACGTGTGAGCCATGAGCAAGAACTAAGAGAGAATCTATTTACTCTCGTGTCTTCCCAACATCTTATTTAGTTTTGCGGAGGAGGACAGGAATGGTATTGGCTTTGATTCAAGAGTAAACTGAGTCACAGGTCACGATTTTCCTCTTGAACTTGTGGTACATGCAGGTGTCACGCTTGGCTCAGTGGTAGCAACTTCAGTGGTAGCAATTTCACCTCTGAATTAGATGTCCCAGTTTTCAGGTCCCACTCCAGAGACTTGAGCACATAACCCAGGCTTACACTCCAATGCGATATTGAGGGAGGACTGCAGTGTCAGAGTGAGGGCGGCACGGTGACACAGTGGTTAGCACGGCTGTCTCACAGCGCCTGGAACTCGGGTTCAATTCCGGCCTCGGGTGGCTGTCTGTGTGGAGTTTGCACTTTCTGTGTGGGTTTCCTCCGGGTGCTCTGGTTTCCTCCCATTGTCCAAAAATGTGCAGGTTCGGTGGATTGGCCGTGCTACATTGATCCTTAGTGTCCATAATGTGCAGGTTAGGTGAGGTTACGGGGATATGGGCCTAGGTAGGGTGCTCTTTCAGAGAATCAGTGCAGACTTGATAGGCCGAATGGCCTCCTTCTATGGTTCTATTCAATGGTTGTGTACGTGGGTTTCCTCCGGGTGCTCCGGTTTCCTCCCACAGTCCAAAGATGTGCAGGTTAGGTGGGTTGGCCGTGATAAGTTGCCCTTAGTGTCCAAAATTGCCCTTGGTGTTGAGTGGGGTTGCTGGGTTGTGGGGATAGGGTGGAGGTGTTGACCTTGGGTGGGGTGCTCTTTCCAGGAGCCGGTACAGACTCGATGGGCCGAATGGCCTCCTTCTGTACTGTAAAATTCTATGAAAAAAAAAGGTGGAATGTCAAACAAAGGTCCAGTCTGCCCCCTCGGGCTCATGTAAAAGGTATTAGAAGAAAAACAGAGAGTTCCTCCAGTGCCCCAGGCAATATTTAACCAACAAACCAACATCACTTAAATACCAGCTGGTCAATGTTTCATTGCTGTTTATTGGACCTGGCTGTATATAGATTGACAGCTGTGTTTCCTATATTACAACAGCAAATACTAAAAAAAACATAACTGGTTGTAAAATGCCTTCACCCCAAAGTTGTGAACAGCACTATAAACTTTTCTGACAAACAGGCTGGGACCCTTTTCTTTACAAAAGAGAAGTCTGAGTGATAACCTGATGGAAGTCTTAATTCCAATAAAGAATTCAAGAGAAACATCTTTACTCAAGAGAATAAATGACTACACTTCCTGCTCCCACACCATGACCTCTGGCGCTCCTGTTTCTCATCTACAATCTGTCCCTCAGTGACACCACCCGTGACCTGATTAATAACCTGGAGTTTTTGGTCAGTGGTGAAGCAGGAATGCCCACCCTGAGCCGGAAGTGAGTCTCGCAGAGAGATACAGGAATGTCTCCTCTCTCACTTTAACTGGTTGCTATGTTCTTCGTTCGGGCACAGCGGTTATCACTGCTGCCTCATAGCGCCAGGGATCCAGGTTCGATTCCGCCCTTGGGTGACTGCCTATGCGGTATCTGTATGTTGTCTCCGTGTCTGCTTGGGTTTCCTTCGGGTGCTCCGGTTTCCTCCCACAATCCAAAGATTTGCAGGTTCGGTGAACTGGCACACTAAATTGTTCCTTAAGTGTTCAAAGGTGTGCAGGTTAGGTGGGTTTATGGGAATATGACAGGGGAATGGGCCACGGTGGGGTGCGCTTTCAGAGGATCGGTGCAGACTCGATGGGCTGAATGAGCTCCTTCTACAGTGCAGAGATTTCATAGGATGGAGCTGGGCTCATGTCATCAGGCTGCCCAAGGAGCCAATCACACCACAGACACTCAAATGGAAAACTTTGAAATAAAATTCATTTCATATGTTTACATAGAGCAAATTAAAGATTGGGCACAAATATGACAGCTAAAATATTCTGAAAATACATTAAGCTGAAGATTTTAATAATAGTTTTCTACTAATTAATTATTGAGCAGCACGCCATGATTATAAAATTAACTTTCCAGGGCCAGTTCAATTGGTGATCAAATTTTATTAATAGCATCAATGTTAAAAATCTGCTTGTACCTGATTGGACACGGTATAAATCTTTGTGGGGTTTCCAATAGTAACGAGGGAATGGGAAACTTGAGATTCTTGTTAACTTCAATGATTTTTGCTGTTTGGGAAAAGGGTGGTGTTACATCACAGCCCTGAGTAACAGACCACAATAATCTGCACAGACCTGGCAACCTGAAGTTGTGGTCAATTTTAGAAAGGGAATGAGTTGAACGTTGAACCTTCATTCATATCTTGGTGCTCATATTTGCTCCGCAGATAAGCTTCTGGACGCATGTCCGCACCAGCAATGAGATCCTTATTTCCACCTCCATAATTGCCCCCTTGTCCCTATCGTAGCTCACATGGTGCTGAAACCTTCATTTATGTCATTGTTACCTACGGATTTGACTATTCAAACCATCTCCTGACTGGTTTCCATATTCTACCCTCTGTAAACTCTGCTGCCCATGTCTTTATCCCCATCCAGTTCCATTCGCCCATCGCCCACTGAGCTACACCAGTTCCTGGTTAAACAATGTCTGGGTATTAAAATTCTCACCCTTGTTTTTAAATCCCTCCATCACCTTCTCCCTCCCTATCTCTGTTATCTTCTGTAGCCCAAAACCCTCCGATATATGCAAGTCTTATTTTAATCATTACGCCATTAGCAACCCTGAAATGAACTCTGGATTCCCTCTATAAACCTTGCAGCAAATTACATCAGCTGTCTCAATATCTCTGCAGATGTTTGATATTTTGTTTGATAATGCTTTTCCAATGCATCTTTAAGACATTTTACCGTTCAAGATGCGTGTTGAGAATGAGGAGAATGTGGAAATCGCTGCAACGTGGTGTGGTTGAAGTGAATAACTGAATGAAGGTGAATTAAACAGCAGGTTATGTTGATCGCCTACAATGAAGTAGGATGGAAGGAGGTTCATGTAAATTATAAACACTCTCCTACTGATTGAGGAATAAGTATTGGTCAGAACATTGGGAGAACTCTCCTCTCTTCTTCGTACAGTTGCCATGAAACCTTTTATGTTGATTTGAGAGAACTGACGGGGCCTTAATTTCAGTTCTCACCCAAAAAGCCACCTCCCTGACAGTGAAACACCCCCTCAATACTGCAGTGAAGAACCAGCCTGGGTTACAGGGTCGAGTCCCTGGAGTGGGACTTGAACTCACAGTTTTCTGATTCATGGGCAACAGTGGTGCCATTGAACCGGGCGGCATGGTAGCACAGTGGTTAACACTGTTGGTTCACAGCTCCAGGGTCCCAGGTTTGATTCCCGGCTTGGGTTACTGTCTGTGGGGAGTCTGCACATTCTCCCCGTGTCTGTGTGGGTTTCCACCGGGTGCTCTGGTTTCCTCCCACAGTCCAAAGATGTTAGGTGGATTGGCCACGCTAAATTGCCCCTTAGAATTCTATGATTCAATAATTTTGCTGTACTAACCATCGCTGACACCTGACCTGCAGTTCTGCTGACCTTCTTCAGCAAACACTGGGATGTGGGTAGAGGCTAGAATGCTGGCTCCTGTTTGGATGCAGGCTCGGTGAAGGCCGTATTGAAAACCGGGAAAGTCAAACCTCTTCCTTGGAAGAAGCTGACTCGAAACACAAACAAACATTGAGGATGCTGACTTTAGCTGTCACACTGGAGAACACATCTTGGGATTGTCTGCTCAATGTGACTCACCTGCTCCCTGAATGCCAACTTGGCGAGGTAAATGCATCTCTCACAGGATGAAACCTGTTCCTATAAAGGATCTTGGCTGTCCCTGTTCAGAGAGAAGTCATTTAAAGCCCAACAACTTTTATTTATAAATTTTTTTCTTTATAACTTCATGGGATGTGGGTGGCACTGGAAAGGTCATCATTTGTTGTCCATGCCTAATTTCCCTTGAACTGAGTGGTTTGCTGGGACTTTTCAGAGGGTAGTTAAGAGTCAATCACATTGCTGGGAATCTGGAGTCACATGTAGGCCACACCAGGTAAGAACAAAGAACAATACAGCACAGGAACAGGCCCTCCGGCCCTCCAAGCCTGTACCGGTCATGATACCAACCTTGTCCAAAACCCTCAGCACTCTCTTATGCCCTAACCCTCTATACCCATCCTATCCGTGTGTTTGTCAAGATGCCATTTGAACGCCGTTAACGTATCTGCTTCCACAACCTCCCCTGGCAACGCGTTCCAGGCACTCACCACCCTCCATGTACAAAACCTGTCTCGCATGTCTCCTCTAAACTTTGCCCCATGTACCTTAAACCTATGCCCCCTGGTGAGTGACCACTCCACCCTGGGAAAGAGTGCCTGCCCATCCACTGTATCCATGCCCCTCATAGTCTTGTAGATTATCATAGATTATCATAGATTATCATAGAATTTACAGTGCAGAAGGAGGCCATTCGGCCCATCGAGTCTGCACCGGCTCTTGGAAAGAGCACCCTACCCAAGGTCAACACCTCCACCCTATCCCCATAACCCAGTAACCCCACCCAACACTAAGGGCAATTTTGGACACTAAGGGCAATTTATCATGGCCAATCCACTTAACCTGCACATCTTTGTGACTGTGGGAGGAAACCGGAGCACCCGGAGGAAACCCACGCACACACGGGGAGGATGTGCAGACTCCGCACAGACAGTGACCCAAGCCGGAATCGAATCTGGGACCCTGGAGCTGTGAAGCGATTGTGCTATCCACAATGCTACCGTGCTGCCCTCTGTAGACCTCTATCAGGTCACTCCTCAACCTCCATCTTTCTAATGAAAATAGACCAAGTCTATTCAGCCTCTCTGCATAGCTAACACCCTCCAGACCAGGCAACATCCTGGTAAACCTCCTCTGCACCCTCTCCAAACCCTCCACATCCTTCTGATAGTATGGTGACCAGAATTGTGCGCAATATTCCAAGTGCGGCCTTACCAAGTTCTACACAACTGTAGCATGACTTGCCAGTTTTTATACTTAATCTCCCGTCCAATGAAGGCAAGCTTTCCGAATGCTTTCTTGACTATCTTGTCCACTTGTGTTGCCATCTTCAAAGATCTGTGGACATGCACATCCAGATCTCTCTGACTTTCTATATTTCTAAGAGTTTTGCCATTTACGGTATATTTTCCCTCTATGTTAGACCTACCAAAATGCATTACCTCACATTTGTCCAGATTAAACTCCATTTGCCAATTCTCTGACCAAGTCTCCAACCTATCTATGTCCTGCTGTATCTTCTGACAATCCTCAACAATATCTGCCACTCCACCAACCTTGGTGTCATCCGCAAAGTTACTAATCAGTCTGGCTACATTTTCCTCCAAATCGTTTATGTACACTTCAAACAACAAAGACCCTAGAAAATTGCCCTGTAGGCAAGAAACAGGAAAATCCAACCCAGCCAATTACCGCCCCATCAATCTACTCTCCATCATCAGTAAAGGGAGATAGATATAGGACAGATGTCAGAGGTAGGTTCTTTACTCAGAGAGTAGTAAGGGCGTGGAATGCCCTGCCTGCAACAGTAGTGGACTCGCCAACACTAAACGCATTCAAATGGTCATTGGATAGGCATATGGACGATAAGGGAATAGTGTAGAGGGACTTTAGAAGGGTTTCACAGGATGGTGCAACATCGTGGGCCGAATGGCCTGTACTGCGCTGTAATGTTCTATGTTCTAAGTGATGGAAACGGTCAAGTGGCACTTACTTACCAATAACCTGCTCACGGACGCTCCGTTTTGGTTCCATCAGGGTCACTCACCTCCTGACCTCATTACAGCCTTGGTTCAAACTTGGACAAAAGAGCTGAATGCCAAGGTGAGGTGAGAATGACTACCCTTGACATCAAGGCAGCATTTGACCGAGTATGGCATCAAGGAGCCCTAGCTAAACTGGAGTCAATGGGGCTCTCGGGCAAAACTCTCCACTGGCTGGAGTCATACCTGGCACAAAGGAAGATGGTTGTGGTGGTTGGAGGTCAATCATCTCAGCTCCAGGACATGACTGCAGGAGTTCCTCAGGTTGGTGTCCTAGGTCAAACATCTTCAGCTGTTTCATCAATGACCATCTTTCCATCATAAGGTCAGAAGTGGGGATGTTTTAAGCTGGCACAGCACCATTCATGACACCTCAGATAATGAAGAAGTCCATGTCTTATTTCAGAAAGACCTGGACAATATCCAGGCTTGGGCTGACAAGTGGAAAGTAACATTCACGCCACACAAGTGTCAGGCAATGACCATCTCCTACAAGAGAGGATCTAACCACCACCTCTTAACATTCAACGGCATTACCATCACTGAATCCCCATCACTGAATCCTGGGTGTTATATTATTTTATGTAATATATATATTACTCTCTGAACCAGCCGAGTTGAGGAAATAAACAATCGTCTTCTTTCAAAGTTTAACTAATTTAATGAGTAATATAAATAATATTCTGTGAGTCCTTTGCACTAGAAAAAGAAATAAAATACAGTAAAAGTAACTAACTAACTACACAATGTAAGAATTAAATAATTTATAACTACTCTCTAGCTATTCTATGTCTTGTCAGTTCACTCTCCTGAAGCACACTCCCTCAGAAAGAGCAGGAAAGTCTTTTATACCATCCGATAGTGAGACTTGCTTTGACTGTACTATATTTACATACATTGATCATGTATATTAATATGCAGAGATCATTACACTGGGGATTACCATTGATAAGAAAGTGAACTGGACTGTGGTTATCAGGGCAGATCAAAGGCTAGGAATCTTATGGTGAGTAACTTACCTCCTGACCCCAAAGCCTGTCCACTATCTTCAAGGCACAAGTTAGGAGTGTAATGGAATACTCTCCACTTGTTTGGATGAGAGCAGCTCCAAGAACACTCAGGAAGCTTTACTCCATCCAAGACAAAGCAACCTGCTTGATTGCTCCTCCTTCCACAAACGTCCAAACCCTCCACCACCGACGACCAGTGGCAGCGGTGTGTACAATCTACAAGATGCACTGCAGTAACTCACCAAGGTTCCTTCGACAGCATCTTCCAAATCCACAACCGCTACCATCTAGAAGAACAATAACAGCAGACACCTGGGAACCCCACCACCTGAAGGTTCCACTCCAAGTCATTCACCACTCTGACTTGGGACCTTTCACCGTTCCTGTCGCTGGAGAAAAATCCTGGAATTCCCTCCCTATCAGCACTGTGGGTGTGCCTACTGCTCAGGGACTGTGGTGGTTCAAGAAGACAGCTCACCACCACCTTCTGAAGGGCAACTAGGGACAGGCATTAAATGCTGGCCTAAGCTGCTACGCCCACATCCCGTAAATACATTTTTTAAATCACTCCTAATTATCCGGGATCTTTCTATGTAGTAAAGTGGGACTGGATTTCTCAATGGTCCAAAAGAGATTGTCTAGAAGATGGTGGAATACCCTTCCATTTATCTCACAATTAAGCTGAATCCGCCTTCAGGATATGTTTACACAATTCAGTTTTTCATTCAGTTGGTATTTATTATGAGGCCTTCATGAAGGTCTTGCCTTCTCAACCTTGCCCCTTGCCTGAGGTGCGGTGATCCTCAGGTTAAATCACCACACCTCAGGCAATCCTCCTCAAATGGGAAAGCAGCCTACGCTCATCTAGGACTATGGCACCTTTACTGTTATATGACTTTACTTCATTATGAGGACCATTTTATCCTTTAGCCTGGTGTAGTAGCAAACTTCTTGACTGTCAGTTTGGTTAACGTTTGACAGCAGGGAGTTAAAAGATCTTGGGTTTAAGATCTACTCCAGATTAGAAAACCTTACCTAGCTTGACACTTCCATCGAGTGCTGAGGGAAGACTGCACAATCAGACCTTTGAAATGAGTTGGATGTAGAAGTTCCCGCCTTCTCAGTGGCCAACATTTTCTCTCATCCGACACCACCAAAACCAATTGCTTATAACTCAATGTGCTTTATGGGATCTTGTGGTGCACAAATTAGCTGCTGAATCTGCTTTGCATTCTCACAGCGACTACAATTCAGCGGAGCATGGGGGCGCCCCTGAAGAGGAATTAGATCAATGGAGACTCCTCTTTAAGGAGAAGCAGGCCCAGGTTTGACTCTCAGCCTGTGTGGTGTCCAGTCTGTGAGGATAACAACACTGTTTGTGAGGCCTCAGTGACACCAAGAGGTAACAACATATCCCCAATAAGAAGTCTTACAACACCAGGTTAAAGTCCAACAGGTTTGTTTCAAACACGAGCTTTCGGAGCGCAGCTCCTTGGAGCTGTGCTCCAAAAGCTCGTGTTTGAAACAAACCTGTTGGACTTTAACCTGGTGTTGTAAGACTTCTTACTGTGCTCACCCCAGTCCAACGCCGGCATCTCCACATCACAACATATCCCCAAGCATCCCTGAACTTAAATAGCCCTCTGGAAAAGAAGGCAATGTGCAGGACAATGATGTACACACATTATTCTCGTCAAATAGTCTACCTAAACAGACTTCCACCACCTCAGGATGTTCCAAAGTATTTCACAGCCAATCAAATACTTTCAAAGTTTACTCACTCGTGTAATTTAGCAACCATTTTGCACACAGCAAACCCCCACAAACAGCAAAGTGATAATGACCAGATAATCTCTATTAGATATTGGTTCAGGGATAAATATAAATCAGAACATTGGGCCAAATTCTAATTATTCCATTTCTTCAATATCTACTTTAGAAAGAGGGACAGATTTTAACTAGGTTTAGCCCACCCCAAGGTACAGATATATCATCACTTTCCATAGATTTGACATCATAGAACCAGGTTATTCAGCTCCATCTTTCCACTCTCTTTATTCCATCTAGCACCATCAACATATCCTTTTATTTCTCAACCCTTTATACGTTTATCCAGCTACTTTTTAATTGTTTCTGTACAATACACCTCAACCAAACCTTGTGGTTACGTCTTACACATCCTCTGAATAAAAAGGTTTCTTCTGGATTTGTCACTGGATTTTTTAGTGACTCTCTTATATTGATGGCCCCCTAGTGTTGGATTCCCTTAAGATCTGATATATTACTGGACATGTCACTAGCATTAAACACAAGCAAAAAGTATTCATGTATCCTGTACTTTGATTCGAGGATTGCTGGCACAGTAAATTAAGTCTTTCCGATGTAAGGTATCCTGTCCAAACATAGGTTTCGCTTTTAATTCTGCTGCTAGTCCCATTACCTTGGATAACTGCTGTTACTAGCGCTTTCATTACTATTTGGAAAAATATTTCACAACGTGTCAGCTTTTTGGAGAGGCCCAGAGAGGGTTTTTTTCTGACTGGTGGATTTGGGGACAGGAGGAAACATGACCACTTCCACACAAAACTTATAAACTGGGAGCACATCTAGGGCAATTATAAGGGATTTGGGTGTCATTGAGAGCTGTGAGAGGGTAGCAATATTTCTTATCCTGTGAGTCCTGGAGTTCAGTTTCATTTTCAAAACCATGCCTTTTTAAATAACAATAACAAGTTATTTTAGAATCATGGGATCGAATCATGGTACCGTACAGAGGAAGCCATTTGGCCCATCACACCTATTGAAAGGGCTATCCAATTAGTTCCACTTCCCTGCTCTTTCCTCATGGTCCTGCAGATATTTCTCCCTTCAATCATTTATTCAATTCTAATTTGAAAATTATCATTGGGTCTACTTTCCCTGCACTTCTAAGTAACCTACTACGTGTGAAGTGAGGTTCTCAAGGGGGCCTGACATGGAAACACAGGTTTTTTTTGCAATTTGAATAGATTCTGTTATTGCTTTGTGAATAAAAAGCACGTAAGTTTACCAATATCATTTTTACAAAACAGTGACAAATTTTGGATGTAATATGTGACCATTTGTCAGAAATTCCTTGTTCATTTGCTTGGCGATGCTGTGGTGTATTGTAACTCATTGGATCACAATGCTAAGTATATATTTCTGATCTATGATTGTTGCCTATAAGTTAGGACAGTTAAATAAGCAGAAATGTTGTTTTATTTTTCTCCTGGTAACTGTGATCTTTCATGTCCAAAATTTAAGCACAGGCTTCCAAATCAGACCAGGCCCATCTGCAGCCTCATCACTTGGGAGACGTTATCGCCATGACAACATTAGCCACTCAGCCATCACCACCTTACCATGGAGATGACAGGCTACAGCTGCGACCTTTCAGACTCCCTGCAGACATTTTTATTCAAACTATTTATAGCATATCACCAGGTACCTGTTATTCAGTCAACCTGGTGTTTTTTAAACCTTATCTGCTGTATTACTGCGAAGATTTAAAGAGGGCTGTTTGGTTGGGGCGGCGGGTATACAAGGAGTGATGAGTACTTACATCTTGTCAGTCCTCTCTTGTCCCTCCTTCCTTTTGTCCTTTCTTCTCTTGTAAGCGATGACCAGTGAACATCCACCTCCTGCTCTACATTACTCAAATATTCTCTGTATATGAATTGAAGAGTGTAGGAATATGTACATTTTATGCACAGAAGCAGACTACTCAGCTCCTTGGGTCTATTCTGCCATTCAAGGGAATATAAATCAGGTTTAAGCTTAATTTCCTCATAATTTAACTTTCAAAGTCCCAGTAACATTTCTCACCTCACCAAGCCTCTGAGACTTCCACCCAGGAAGAGTTTCTGTAAGGAAAGTGGAACATGAGCATCCCCATTTCAGCTGCCCGAAGAACGGGGTCAATGGGTATCCAGCACGTTCTTGCCTCAGACCGGGAATTCATTCCTCGACTTAAACCCAGTGATTATGGCCTTGAGGTTGAAAATTCTTCCAGGTAATGTGAGGGGTGAAAGCTAGGCTGGGACACATGCGAATGTTACTCCACCTCTCAGCCATTTTGCGAGTGTGGATGCTGCCAAGTCGGAGTGAGTGCCTGGCATGAATTCAAGGTGAGCAAGGAACTTCCTGAAGTAGCAGATTCAGGGTGTGGGGGAGGGTGGATTCCCTCTGGTCCGGGAGAGGTCAGCAGGGTTTCCTGTGCTTTTAAGACAGCATTCGCTGCCAATGAAAACAAAAGGTCAATTAATTAAAATAAAGCTTTGTTCCCAAATTTCTATGCAAGTGTTTATGTACGATCCACATGAGCTTCCTCCCGCCCATCCCGCCATGCTGCTCCCAGATCCCTCGCTTCCCTCCTCATTGCATACATCAAAATGCTCCTTCAACCTGGCCTGCGATTCTTGCAGCCGGCGGGATCTTCCGGTCCTTCCGAAGACAACCCCCCACCTTTTGGTGGGTTCCTTGGTGGTGGAACAGGCAAACGTCAAAGATTATGGCGATATTGGAAGATCCCACGGGCGGCAAATGGTGAGTTCGGAGGGATTCTGACCTTTGATATTTCAATATTCTCAGCATACTCTGTATAAAGGTATTTATTTCATCTGTCAGCGACGACCTCTTGTTCAGGCCTCACCCACAAGTGGAAACAGTTTCTCCATCCCATCAAACACCTTCATAATTTTGAAGGCATCTGTCAAGTCTCCTCTTAGTGTCTATTCCCTGGAAAGATCCCCAGCCTGGCCAGTCTTTCCTGATTGTTACATATCATCAATTTGAGTAACACCTTAAAGGGGCGGGATTCTCTGACCCCCCGCCGGGTCGGAGAATCCCTGGGGGACACCGCGAATCCCGACGCTGGCTGCTGTATTCTCCGGCGCCGTTTTTCGGGTGGGGGCAGGATTCACGCTATGCTGGTCAGGGACCGTTGGCAGCAGCCCCCCCGGCAATTCTCCGGGCCCCTATGGGCCGAGCGGCTGTCCGTTTTTGGAAATCCCGTCGGCGTGAATCATTCAACTGACGTACCGGCGGAACCTGGCAGGTCGGTCGGCAGGGGCGGTCCTTGGGCGGCCGCGAGGGATTCCCACCCCGGGGGGAGCCCCCACGGTGGCCTGGCCTGCGATCGGGGCCCACCGATCTGCGGACAGGCCTGTTCCGTGGGGGCACTTGTTCCTTCCGCGCCGGCCCCTCTGGGCTCCGCCATGGCCGGCACAGAGAAGAGAACCTCCCCCCCCCCCCCCCCCCCCCCCCCCATGCATGCGCCAAAATACTCTGGCCGGCCTGCGTATGTGTGGAACCACGTCGGCGGTTCCGCGCATGCACGAGATCACGCCGGCTCTTTGGCGCATGCGAGAACTCGCGCAGTCCATTCCGCGCCAGCTGGAGCGGCGCCAACCCCTCCGGCGCCCACCTAGCCACCAAAAGTGCGGAGAATTCCGCACTTTCGGGGGCTGTTGATGCCGGAGTGGTTGGCGCCGGTTCTCCCGCCGGCATGGGGACTGTGTCCCCAGAAGGGAGAATACCGGCCCTTGGGTTTTCTCCTGTGCTTCAAATACTTTTTTCTGGCGACCACCACTGCACACAGTAAATAGGCTTACTCTAGACAATCTTCACTGTCGACGGACGTTCCACTCCCTGGGGACACTAGCTCTTGTATGCAAATTAAATTGGAGCTGGGTTGTGGGGAATTTCTGTGGGGGAGGGATGCACTCACCTAACTGAGGGTGTGACTGCTCAATTGGAAAGTCTCGGCCACATTTCTCAGTCGGGGTTAATGCTAATGTGTCTCGAGAAGCCTGCTGGAATTTAGTAGCTGGTACAAAGTAATCGTAAAACGTCTGGCTAATTAGCCGCGCAGAACCACCACCGCAGCTCATCTTCCAATTCCATTGGGCATTGCCTCCTTGAGGTACATAATAATAATCTTTATCACTGTCACAAGTTGGCTTACATTAACACTGCAATTATGTTACTGTGAAAAGCCCCCAGTCGCCACACTACAGCGCCTGTTGAGGTACGTTGAGGGAGAATTCAGAATGTCCAATTCACCTAACAAGCACGTCTTTTGGGACTTATGGGAGGGAAACGGAGGAAACCCACGCAGACAAGGGGAGAATGTGCAGCATCCGCTCAGACATTGACCCAAGCCGGGAATCGAACCCGGGTCCCTGCCACTGTGAAGCAACAGTGTTAACCACTGTACTACCGTGCCGCTCATGACGCTATGTGGGTGTAATCTCTGACCATACCCTTTCCCTCAGTAATAGCGGTCTCACACTCAAACTATAGGAGTATAAATTAACCAAACCACAAACACAGGTTGTGTTGGCGAGGCTTATCTTCCTTTTGTTATGGGCCAGGGTTTAGAGAACCCCAAACTGTATCATGGAGTTCACCTGACCAACAACCTTTACTAGATTGTGGTATGGGGAGCACACAGACCACTCTATAGGTGTGGTAGAGCAGAAATGGAAATGGGGTTTTTAAAGCAAAACAATGTTTATTCTCTGAACTCAAGTTAACCTTTTTAAAACATACAGTGAACATCTTAGTGACCATTAATTCAAATACAACCCCCAAAGACTACAACACTAAGTAAAGCGTTAAGCTTTCCTTTTTAACATCCATACGACTTAAAAACAAAACCTTTATCAGAAGCACATCAGGTTAAAGTCAAGACTGAAAACATTCATAATACTGAATTCACTAAATGATCAAGAGATAGTCTTTTGATGGCAGAGAGAACAGCAGTACACCTGCTTGGTCTGGCTTCAACTCCAACATTGAAAACGAAACTAAAACACACCCTGCAGCCTGCTCAAAAACAAAAGTAAAAAGCTGACAGACAGCCCAGCTCCACTCACTCTCTGACATCACTGCAGTAATATACGCTCATTTCTTAAAGGTACTCTCACTACGGATATTTATATGCATACCCATTTATAAACACACATTTCTTAAAGGTACTCTCACATGACACCTCCCCCCAAGAAAAAAAAATAAACCATCAACTTCAAGATGGTTTCATTTTTCACCTTTTCACCATTCTTTAAAAATTCACACAGTTATTATACTTTTTCGTTTCAAAAAACAACACACGCAAACAGATATAATAATATAGTCCATTTTTTTTTCGTTCTTTTTCCTCAAACTGGAATCCTTCTCGATTGACAGTCTCTTTGGACAAGAAGGTCTCTGCACAATCTGTCCAGCTCCACACCTCGACATTTCTCTTTGAAGTCAGATACTTTAGTTCAATCATATCACATAGTCCCTTGCAATTCTCCAACACAGGAGCATTGGTTATCACAGCTTTCAGGCAGTCAAATGCCTGTTGAAAGTTCGCTGCCATTGAAATTTTCAACGTTTCTTCAGCACGTCCATCAGTGGAGCCACCACGCTGCAAAACGTTTGAACAAAGGTTCGATCAAATCCACTCATGCCAAGAAATCGCATTATTTCCCTTTGTCTCGAGGGTATCGAAAACCCCTCAAGGAAAGTGACTTGGGCCTTTCCAAATTCACTTTTGGCTAGGTTTATCACCAAACTCGCCTCCTGAAGTCGATCAAATAACTCCATCAGATATTTTAAATGTTCTTTCCATGTCTGGCTGAAAATTACCAGACCGTCGATGTATACCACACAATTGGGTAATCCTGAAACAACTTCGTTAGTTAACGGTTGAAATGTGGCTGGGCCGTTTTTCATGCTAAATGGCATAACTTTGAATTGGGATATACCATCTGGAGTCACCGAAGCTTTTCGGATAAAGGTACCTGCCCGTAACCTTTAAGTAAATCCAGTTTGGAAATAAAAGCTGATTGCCCCACTTTCTCAATGCAATCCTCCAATCGTGGGATAGGATAGGAGTCCATTCTTGTAACTGCAATAACCTTTCTATAGTCGACACACAACCGTTGGGTACCTTCTGGTTTTGGTACCATCACTATGGGTGAGCTCCATTGGCTGCAACCCATTTCAATAATGCCATTTTTAAGCATTCTCTCAATCCCTTTGTTAACTTGTGCCAATTTTAAAGGGTTAAGTCTATATGGATGTTTGATTGGAACAGCATTTCCCACATCTACATCATGTATAGCCATTTTAGTACTTCCCAATTTATCTCTACAAACTTGCCCATGTGATATCAATAACTCTTTCAGCTCAGTTTGTTTTTCCTCTGGAAGGTAACTCAACAATTTATCCCAATTGTTAAGACCATCCTCATTTTCCAATTTAATTTGAGGTATGTCAAATTCATAGTCATCTGGATTGGGTTCGTCACTTTGAGTTAGAATCATTAAAACCTCCGTTTTCTCTCCTTCCCTTTTAAGCATATTCACATGACACACTGTGAGTTTTCCTTCTATCTGGTGTTTTTACCACATAATTCACCTCACTTAATTTCCTTTCAATCTGATAAGGTCCACAAAACCTTGCTTTTAAAGGTTCACCTACCACTGGTAACAATACTAAAATGTTATCTCCACTGGAAAAACTACGAACTTTGGATTTCTTGCCCACTACCAGTTTCATCACATTTTATACAACTTTTAAATGTTGTTTAGCCAATTCACCTGCTCTATTTAATCGTTCCCTAAAGTTTGACACGTAATCCAATAATGTAATTTCCGATTTCTCACTCACAATTTTTCCTTAATCAATTTAAGTGGTCCTCTTACCTCATGACCGAAAATTAGTTCAAAAGGACTAAATTTGGTTGACTCATTGGTGCATCCCTAATTGCAAACAGTACAAATGGAATTCCTTTATCTTAATCCTCTGGATAATCTTGACAATAAGCCCTCAGCGTTGTCTTTAGTGTCTGGTGCCACCTTTCTAACGCTCCCTGCGATTCTGGATGGTATGCAGTTGATTTAAATTGTTTTATTCCTAAGCTATTCATAACCTGTTTGAATAACCTTGAGGTAAAATTCGATCCTTGATCCGATTGTATTTCTGTGGGTAGTCCATATCTAGTAAAGAATTTAAGTAACTCCTCTACAACTTTTTAGCTGTAATATTATGTACTGGAATGGCCTCTGGAAACCTAGTAGATACATCCATTATAGTCAAAAGATACTGATTCCCTCTTTCATTTTCGGAAGCGGTCCTACGCAATCAATTAGGACCCTTGTAAAAGGTTCCTCAAATGCTGGAATGGATATTAAGGGCGCTGGTTTTATCACTGCTTGAGGTTTCCCTATCACTTGACAGGTGTGACATGATTGACAAAATTTAACTACATCTTTATGCAGTCCAGGCCAATAAAAATGTTTCTGGATTTTAGGTTGAGTTTTCCTTATTCCTAAATGACCTCTCACTGGTACTTCATGTGCAACTCGCAACACCTCCTTTCTATACCCTACCGGCAATACTACTTGATGAACTTCTGCCCACTTTTCATCCGCCTGCAAATGTGAAGGTCCATTTTCTCATCAAGACATCACTTTTACGGTAATAACACTCTGGTATCCACTCAGATTCCTCTTCTGTGTATGCTTTCTGATACACCGTTTTATTTCTACATCTTTCTGTTGTAACTCCACCAATTTCCCTGAAGTAAAATATCCGCCTCATCCTCCACCTGTTCTTGTTCTTTTTCAACCATCTGATCAAAAATCGTTTCTGATAATTGCACTTCAACGTCATCTTCACTCTTTGATTTCTCCTGTTATCTTAACCTGTGACTTTTCGACCTTGTATCTACACAATCCGGAATAATCCCAGGATATTCATCCTTCAGCACTTCAGTTGTCTGATTTTCCACTGGCTTATCAACCACAGTAGGCATCACTCCCACCTGCGATCCAGCTATATCATTACCCAAGATAAACTGCATTCCTGGACAAGATAGTTTCTCTATTACTCCTACTACCACTTCACCACTCTTCACTGGACTTTCCAACCTTACCTTATATAATGGAACACTACTCCTGTCACCCTGAATTCCACATATTACCACCTTTTCTGGCAACATTCTTCCCAAACTACATAACTCCTCATCTCTTACCATTAAAGATTGACTTGCTCTCGTATCTCTTAAAATTGTGACTTCTTTACCTGCTCCTTCTGGTACACATGAGTAAACTCTACCCACACAAGTAAATTCTTTAAAGAGATCTGGCACATTCTTATCAATCACCTCTTGATCAGGCTGTACAATCTTTTGCACCTCCTTCGCTTTACTTGGGCTTTCCTTTACCACTTAAACAAACCACACTGTCTTATCCTGTTTTACCACATCAGCCTTCCCAGTGCTTGTCTTCAACCACCAATACTGTGACTCTACATGGCCTAGTTTATTGCAGTGAAAACATTTGAAACTTTTCACGTCTTTTCCACCCTCCTGGATTTCTTTTTTAATCTGCGGTATACTCTCCTTATTATCTCCCATCAGATCACCTTTACTTTTACCACTTGTGTATTTCTAATGTCCCCAGTTTCTACCCCTCACAGACTGAAAATGATGTCGGAAACCAAGCTTTGATTTATGATGAACTAATTCATAATTATGAATGAAATGAAATGAAAATCACTTATTGTCACGAGTAGGCTTCAATGAAGTTACTGTGAAAAGCCCCTAGTCGCCACATTCTGGCGCCTGTCCGGGGAGGCTGGTACGGGAATCGAACCGTGCTGCTGGCCTGCTTAGTCTGCTTTAAAAGCCAGCGATTTAGCTCAGTGAGCTAAACCAGCCCCTAAATCACCTGCCATTTCTGCTGCTAATCTTGCAGTTTTAACCCTCTGTTCTTCCACATGAGTTCTCACTACATCAGGAATTGAATTTTTAAACTCCTCCAAAAGGAATTTCTCTGAGAGCTTCATAGGTTTTCAAAGCCCTTATCCACCTATCAAAATTACTCTGTTTGATCCTTTCAAACTCCATGTATGTTTGACCAAATCCTTTCTTTAAATTTCTAAACCTTTGTCTGTAGGCTTCAGGCACTAGTTCATATGCACCTAAGATGGATTTTTTCACCTCCTCATATGACCCAAATATCTCCTCCAGTAGTGATTAAAACACTTCACTAGCCCTACCTACCAGCTTTGTTTGCATCAGTAATACCCACATATCCTGTGGCCATTTCACTTGTTTAGCTACCTTGTCAAATGAAATGAAAAAGGCTTCTAACTCCTTCTCGTCAAATCTTGTCAATGCTTGGACATATTTAAATAGATTCCGACCAAGCCTTCGACTTTGACGCTGTTTCTCACCATCCTCATCACTATCACCCAACTGTACTTTTCCCTTTACGTTTGCCAATTTTAACTGACTGTCATGTTTCATGGCCATTTTCTGAAGTTCAAACTCTCTCTCTTTATCTTTTTCCCTGATCTGTATCTCCCTTTCTCTTTCTTTTTGTTCTGCTAGGGCAATTCTTTCTTTTCTCCTTTCTTCTCTCTCCTTTTTTTCCTCTCTCTCTCTTTTTCCTCTCTCACTCTTTCGCTCTCTCTCTTTCTTTTTCCTCTCTACCTCTTTCATATTCAAGCTGCGTTAATTCTTTCGCATGTTCCATTTGTTTAATTTGCAACTGAATTTTTGCCATTTCCAATTAGTCAAACTGTATCTCAGGCAACTGTAAATGCTTAGCCCAGCCATAATTACCTCACCTTTTCACATTTTGCCAAATCTAACAGTCTGCTTTTAGTCTCTGTCCAAAAGGTACTGCGTGTGACAGTCTCCACCCCCAAAAACATCTGAGCCTCTGAAGAGCCATTGTCCACAGCACACTCCCTACTTAAATTAGAATACTACACGTGAAAAGCAACCACAATATGCTCATCCCTCACTGTCTTTACGTTCACTAAGCCAATCCAATAGATAGACTTTCATCCCCCAATTAGTTATGGGCCAGGGTTTAGAGAACCTCAAAGTGTATAATGGAGTTCACCTGACCCACAACTTTTGATAGATTGTGGTATGGGGAGCACACGGCTCACTCTACAGGTGCGGTGGAGCAGAAATGGAAAAGTGTTTTTTTAAAGCAAAACAATGTTTATTCTATGAACTCAAGTTAACCTTTTAAAAACATACAGCGAACATTTTAGTGACCATTAATTCAAATACAACCCCCAAAGACTACAACACTAAGTAAACCTCGAAGCTTTCTTTTTTAACATCCATATGACTTTAAAACAAAACCTTTATCAGAAGCACATTAGGTTAAAGTCACTACTGAAATCATTTATAATTCTGAATTCACTAAATGATCAAGAGGTAGTCTTTTGATGGCAGAGAGAACAGCAGTACAGCTGCTTGGTCTGGCTTCAGCTCCAACACTGAAAATGAAACTAAAACACACCCTGCAGCCTGCTCAAAACGAAAGTAAAAAGCTGACAGACAGCTCACTCCACCCACCTCTGACATCACTGCAGTAATAAACACCCATTTCTTAAAGGTACTCTCACTACAGATATTTATATATCTACCCATTTATAAACACCCATTTCTTAAAGGTACTCTCACCTGACACTTTGAATATAGAAGATTACGAGATGTCTTTTAAAAATGATTTAAGGTTCTGATTAAGTGAATGGAGGGAAATGATATCAGAAGTGGGGAGTCAAGAACAATGATGACCAAAGTTTAAAGTTTGAGTTGAATCATTCGGGGGTGATGTCCCGAAGCACATCTTCCTCGGGAACTCTGGTACACTCTCTGCCAAAACGTTGTTGAGATTCAGGGTCAACTGAAAGCTAAACTAAGATTAATCAATTTTCATTAGACAATTAATGTTGTGAAACCAAGTTCAGGTCAACTCATTAAATAGGGGTACAGACTTGAGGGGCTGAATAGCCTCCTCCTGTTCCTAGGAGTTGAAGATGTTCACCCCTAATCAAAGTGTCGAACAGAATTTGACAAGAACTGTGACTACTGTATGAAGAAATGCCTTCAGGAGATGGGTGAATGTATAGAGATTAGAACTGATTGGGAGGTTGCAATTCTGTATGGAATGTGATCATCACAGAGCTCTGGGGTCCCTGAGATTGTGATATAAAAGAAGGTAAACAGGTCAAAGATGGGCGCTCAGAGATGTACTCTTAGTTTCCTACCTTATTAAAGAACAGTAAAAATGTAGAATTGCTCTTTCAAACTTTGAGCAGGATAGAGTCTATAATGGAGTAAATTCCTGGCCTGTGACAAGAACGTGTTGAATGCCCTTTTACACTTCGATAGAATTCCATTCTTAGGACAGCTGAAATGGGGGATTCTCATCTTGCATTTCTCTTACAGAAAGTGCCAATCAGCTCCTCAGCGCATCTGTTAAAGGAACCACATAATTACAGGGAAATTCTTCTTTGTGTTGGCAGGCCCTGACATTGGGTGGAGGAGAGACTGAATTCTTGCATCGAAGCGGAGGGAGGCCTTAGCCCAGTAGCCAACTAAGGTGGAAAAGCCCATTCAAGGAAGACAGAACCCCTTTCTTTGACCTCCTTTGGCAGCTAGTCAAAGCTGTCAAGGCCTATTCGAGATCAAATTTGTATAGCACCTTTTCAACTAGACCCCCTTCTGCAGAATTTAACAGCAGAGCAGTTGTTCATCCTGACATTGAGATGATGTTAGTTTTAAATTGAGAAGGACAACAAATCTGATTCATTTAACCATTTGGGTAATGTTAGCGTTAGACTGGAGCAAAAATACCAAACCACACAAACAGGAGATTGAAGTTGGGATCATTCGGTTCTGTACTACTCAGTTTGATCCTGGCTGAATGCATTCACACAGTGAGTCATCCCAAATCTATTTTTGTTGCTGAATCTTCTATTTGAAGACAGCGACTTGGCTCTTTTGGCAGCGCTTTGCCTCTGAGTCAAGGGTTGTGGGTTCAAGACCCACTCGAGAACCTCAGTGGAAAAACTTCAGTGTGGTTGAGAGGAAGTGTCTGTCACCTTTTGTATGAGGTGTCAAATATGAAGTGTTAACAAGCTAATGGCACTATTTGAAGAGCAAGGAATTATCATGGACACCACCATCTATTCCATTCAGTTCATGAAGGCCCATTGCAGCTAAGACCTCTAGAATGTTGTAATGTCTCAAGCATAAAACTCTACAGTGAAGCCGGTCACAAGATTATAGATTCTGCAACTCTGTCCAAGGTTTTGGAATGTTGTGATCCAAATATGTGTAAAGAAAATCTTTCCATTCATGATGAAGACCAAATCTAGTGGTCATCAATACAAGATAATCACTAATAGGTCTAACAAGGAATTAATGAAAATCTTATTTTCCCAAAGTGATAAGAAAAAGTGGAACTTAACCTCACAAGAGTGGTTGAGGCAAATAGAATAGATACATTTAAGGGGTTCTAGAAATGTACATGAGAGGTAAAGGAATTGCAGAACATTCTCCCAGGGTGAGGTGAAATTAAGTGAGAGGTGGTTTGTGTGGAGTATAAACACAGGCACAGATCTGTCAGCTTAAATGGCCTGTTCCTGTTGTATGTTTTTTTAATTCAGTTACAGAATGTGGATTTCATAGGCAAGACTAGCATTCATTGCCAATCACGAATTGCCCTTGGAGAGGTGATGGTGAGCTGCCTTCTTGAACCACTGCAGTCCATGGGGTGCAGGTACACCCACAGTGCTGTTCGGGAGGGGGAACCAGGATTTTGACCCAGTCACAGTGAAGGAAGGGCGATATATTTCCAAGTCAGTATGGTGAGTAACTTGGAGGGGAACGTCCAAGTGATGGTGTCACCCTGTGTCTGCTGCACTTGTCCTTCTAGATGGTAGTGGTCTTTGGTTTGGAAGATGTTCCCTAAGGAGCCTTGGTGAATTCCTGCAGCACATCAGAGAGGATTTTAAACTAAATGGAAGGGGAAAAATAGGAATTGGGAGCAGAAGTAAGCAATTCAGCCTCTCGTGCCTGCTCCGCCAGTCAATCTAGCTGATCACCCCCTGGTCTCAAATCTACCTCCCTACCTGCTCCCCATAGCCCTTTAACACATAATCATGAATATATATATATCCTTCTTGAAACCATTGTATGATTCAGACCTCACCGCACTATGGGACAAATTCACCACCCGCTGCGAGAAGAATGTTCTTCCTCACCTTCGTGCTAAATCTTCCTCCTCTCAACCTATATCTGTAACGTCAGTCTAGATTGCCCGACAAGGGAGAGCATTTGGTCTACATTTACTTTGTCATCACTTTTGGTATTTTATATACCACGATCAGATCCCTTCCCCGCCTCCTGAACTCCAGTGAGTATAAGCCCAAATTGTTTAATCTCTCCTCAGACGTCAAACACTTCACCCCCCAGTATCAATCTGGTGAACCGCCTCTGAACTGCCTCCAATGCCACCCATCCTTCCTCAAATAAAGAGACCAAAACTGGACACAGTACACCAGATGTGATTTCACCAACACCCTATCCAATTTGAAGAACACTTCTCTGCTTTTATACTCCAGTATAATTAACATTAATATTCCATTTGCCTTTTTAATTATATGTTGTACATGCAAACTGACTTTCTGAGATTCATGAACAAAGACACCCAGATCGATTCAACATTTTGGCCCTTAGTTCCAATATAATTTCTTAATACAGCCTTGATGTCACCTTTAGCCAACAAAACAACTCCACCTCTTGTTCCATCCTGTATACCCTTTCGGAATACCTTTGGACATTCAACTCCCAGTCCTGGTCCTCCTGCAACCATATTTTAGTAATCCCCACCAAATCATACCCATTCGTCTCCATTTTGTGCTGTAGGCTCATTGACCTTATTCCAAATATTGCGTGTATTTAGGTACAAGGTTTTTAAGTATATCCTACTGATTTGTCTTTCCCTTGCAGGATTTTCTTGTGCACTATGCTTTTCACACATTCTGACCTCCTTTATTAATCTCTGATAACACTCAGCCTCATCCCCAACTTTCACTCCCACAGTCACCTTACATTTTGATTTTTTACGTTTCTTTTCTCCCCCCGTAGTCGTTGGACTGTGTTGCACGTTTTACTATGGGCGTAAAACGCGTTTATTGGAGTGTATTAACACGCCTCCGAGTTCGACGTGTGCTTAACACTGCTAGGCTCTGTTCTATGTAATTGTTTAGCTCTGGAGTCGCCAGTTGCCGTATAGGCAACGTCACAAGTATTCCAAGGTCAAATTCAAAGTAATAAAGACGATACACCGATTAGTAAAGTTCAAACGATCAATATTTATTATACAGTTAATAATAAATACTCATGCACACACTAAGAGACTAAGCTACAACTAAACTTAAGCAAACAGAATACTTATCTAACAGGAACAGGCAAGGTCAGAGAACGAGGCCTTCGTCCTGGTTTTGTCTGCAGCCTTCAGCAAGCGTTCTGGTACTTGGGAGTCTAGTGGGCTTGGATCGCGTAGCGAGCGTTGAACTTACGGTTTCGGCGGCTGGTGCTCAACGGCTGGAGTCAGGATACCAGGTGTCAGTCGGAGCCGGAGCACGGGTTTAACAGACCGGACAACACGAGGTCCCTATCTTTTATAGGGGTTCCGTTGTCCTTCCCTCTTCTCGGGCGGGCTCTACCTATTGGATCAATTTCTTATCGATACTGGATTAATTCCCCAATGCGAGGGGGTCTCCGTGATGGAGGGGGCGTTTCTTATGTCCTTTTGTTTGGAGGTTTCTGGTGCCTCGATGTCTGGGTCTTGATTGGAATGTGTCCATTCAGAACCAAATGTATCTATTGTGTGGGTGTTCAAGTCTGATGGCCTCATTAGCATGCAAAGCGTTTTGCCATTTGCACCTAGCTAAGGTCTTTTCACCTGAGCCCAAACTGGTTTCTGCTGCTGCAGAATGCAAACTGCTCTTTGCAGACTGCTGTTCTGGCTGAACTGTCTGTTTCCCAGCAGCCTTCCATTTTAGTTTGGCTCAGTGTCCATTTTGCGTGGCCAGCATGGCTACATTCCCTCCTTGTGATCCTCACAATCATACTATTGTGAAGGATCACCTATGTACTTTGCCTCCTTGTGTTCTGACCTCTTGCCAGTTCCTGTTCTACTCTGTTCTAAACTATGGGAAGAAGAGAAAAAAAATTTTTAACTAACATCTCTACTTGGCCCTATGTCAAAAGGGACATGCATTACTACAATTGGGAACCTCTACCTATCACTATTAACCTTAACCTTAACTTAAACATTTAATCACTCTAAAATCTTAACCATTCACACCACAACATCGCACTTCCCAACTCGGCAGTCGAGTATGGAACAATATAATACATGGCTGAATTTTATTTACAGAGTGTTGTAATCAGTGAGGGGTTGAGGGGTTTGGTGGAATCCGAAGATGGGGGATTGCACTCTATAGATGGGTGAGGTGCTGGAACGAGAGGCTCTCCTCTTCCATTTCCTCAACCTGAGGGTCTGCACTAGGATGATGAGGATCGCGATCACCAACAGTGATTCGATTATGTAGGACATGGAGTACCACGTCATGAATTTAGTACACCAGGTCTGAACCTCGCTGATCAGAGCTGAGCACTGGGGGTTTGCTGTAATGGAAACATTTACGGTGGGGGTTGTGGGGGAAACGTGTCTTGTTTCCACACATATACATATGACATTGAACAGTAATAAGTGGGCTTCCATCATTTTGCTGTTCTTCTTCTTTCTCTTCCTTCTTCCTCCGGTATTGACAATCCTGGCTTCGACCTCTGTCTCGTCCTTTGAAACCTTTGGGATCAAGCACAGTATCTGTCAATACACAGTTTAAGACCTTTACTTGTTAGTGCATCTGTCTTTCAAATCCCAATTGACCCTTTAAAATGACTGGCTAAGTCACACCCTGTGACTCCCCTCATTTTTTTTTTCAAAAAGCGAATTTAAAGACCAGCATACACCTAACAATCCTTCCTTCTGCGAGCCGTCTCGCAGGCTTTGCTGATTTACCATCCGAATGTTCCCGGATGTAAATAGCATGTGGGATGGCGGCCGAAGGGCTACCTAACGTAAAATGAAAACAAACTTTGAAATAAACATCCGAATGAGTTGCGTATGGGCCGCTACGGGTACGAGTTGGATGGGATCCCCGGGTAGGGCGTGCTGTGCCATACCCGAGCTTGGCTGACCAAGGGTTGGTTCTCAGACAGGGCGGGTCCTCAGTGCCGTTTGTCCACTGCCTGAGTAACCTGGAAAAACGGGTACGAATGTGTTTACCATGACTTGCAGCCTCTATTTCGCCGAATAGAGGGGCACCTGAAAAAGAAACCAAGGGAGCCAAGATGCTCCAACTGAGGACATGAGCTGGTCTTCAGATATTTTAGACGATACGGTGAGCTGCTCACCAGGCTGTCACAAGTGTTACAACTTTGGAAAAGATCTCCAATCAAACCGAAGTTCTCAAAGGTATCTGCGGACAAGCTAACGTGTATGTGAGGTGGTCACAATCTTTTCAGCTGAAAAGAAGATGTCCATCCTCCAACTGAAACATTTACATTCCTGAAAACAAACAAACATAAAACGAAGACAAACATACGTGCAGGTTCCATCAGAAAGGACATCGTTTCCCTCAAACGATTCCTATCTTGCATCATCTGGACACCTCACTTTGATTCTGCCTCTGTGAACAGGGTCACAAAGGGGTTGCCGTGTCGGGAGTCAGACACCGTGTCGTCCTGCTCTCCCGGATCCCACACCCTTGTGTGGATCAGGCATGCTATTTTGGAGTTGTGTGACCGGGGGTCACTTTCATCATTGCGGACAAGTCTGTAGGAATTGTCCCTGTGCCATTGTGTAGCGTCGAGTGTGTTGTCGGGGTCGGGTGGTGGTTCTGGATATTTGAGGTAAGTGACTTCCATGGGGTCACTGGAGTCGGGGTCGTAGTTGGTGCAGTGTGGGCTGTATGGCTGTGTGCTGTCGCTGTCTTCAGAGTCAGTGTCTGTCCTGCTGTCTCTGCTGTGGCAGCTTGTGGGCGTGTCGGGGCGTGGTCTGTAGTGGTCTGTGGGCGGAGTCGTGGGCGAGTCCGTTGATGAACTGGTCTGTGAGGGGGATGGTGGAAAAGTGTCTCTGGTGGGCGGGGTGAAGTGTTCTGCTGCATCTAGCAGGACATGGTGAGCATGGTTGGCCTGTGTTCCATATGCCTTTAACTGGTTTATATGGAACCACGCGGTCTTCCCATTAGGATACTTTATTCTGTAAACGGAGGGGCTAATTTTGTCCGAAATTGAGTAGGGACCGGAATATTTTGGAGCCAAAAAACTGCTGGGGTTATAAACAGATAACATTACCTGTTGCCCAACCTGGAATTCTGTGGTGTGGACGGTCTTATTGAAACAGGCAGTACGTTGCTGTCGGCGTTTCCCTAGCTGGACTGCGGCTGCGAGCTGTGCAGACCTCACAGTCTCAACTAGATCTTTAACTGCCTTTTCATGTGTGAGGGCCGTCACTTCGGGGTTTGTCATGTCCAGTCCTAAAAGGAATTCTGTACCTTTCATAGGGCGTCCGGTCATGAGTGTGTGTGGTGTGTATCCTGTCGATGTGGAGACAGTGTTCCTTATGAACATAAGTGCAAATGGGAGCACTGAATCCCATGTGGAATTATTCTCTTGGACCATTTTCCTGAGGGTAGTTTTTAGGGTCCGATTCATGCGCTCCACAATCCCGCTGGACTGTGGATGATACGCAATGTGGAAGTTCTGTTTGATTCCGAATATTGTCAGGACGTTCCTCATGACCCGTCCTGTAAAGTGAGATCCCTGGTCCGAATCGATACTTCGGGGTAAACCCCATCTCGTGAAGATGTGGTGGGTCAGGATCTTTGCAGCTGTCTTAGCTGTGTTTGTTCGTGAGGGAAATGCCTCTACCCACTTGGTAAAGGTATCTATCACCACCAGAACGTATTTATAGCCATTCCGACAAGGGGGCAATGGACCTATAAAGTCGATCTGGAGGTTTGTCCAAGGGCCGTTAACTGGGCGAGTATGCCGAAGTTGTGCTTTCTTAGAATACCTCTCCGGGTTATTCTGAGCACAAATCAGGCAATTCTCTATGTAGTGCGTTACATCATTCCTGAGATTAGGCCACCAACAGAGTTGCCTGAGGTGCCTCGTTGTTGCATCAATTCCCTGATGCCCGTGTCCGTCATGGAACAAGGCAATCATCTGATTCCTGTCCTGCTGTGGGACCACATAAAGTTGGTCCTTAATGATCACACCCTCATGTGTGGTCAGTGCGTGTTTAAAGTGCTCGTAAGCAGGCACAAAGTTTCCCTTGAAAACCTCCCTGAGGTCTCCGTCCTGTTTTTGTGCTGCCACGAGATCTTTAATATCAGTCTGTGAGACTTGGACTGCGCTCACAGGGGTGCTAGCTGGTGCGCTAGCTGGGGGGGTCCATAAGTGTCCTCTCCTGGAACCTGCCTTAGCCAACGCGTCGGCTTTTACATTCCCAGGGGGTGATGACCTATGGTGGCTTCTTACTTTTATTATGCCGAAGGTCCTGTCCTTCGCTTTCTCTAGGATATGCTGGAGTAAAGGGGCTGATGGAAGGGGTTTTCCGTCTGCGGAGACAAAACCTCTTGTCCTCCACAGGGGCAGAAAATCTGTTAGGCTATTGCAGACATATAAGCTGTCTGAATATATGTCTGCTGGGCTGGGGAAAGAATCGGGGTGGTCCACTATGTACGCTATGGCTGCTAGCTCTGCTGCCTGCGCGCCTAAGTGACCTGGTAACTTAAGAGCTATCTCTTCGAGAGCGCGCCCCTGCGCGTCCTCTACATAGATGCCGCATCCTGTGATACGCTCACCATTTAAAACTGTGGAGGAACCGTCTACATAAATCCTCAAGGGTCCACACGTGTCTGTGGGCTGGGGGCTTTGTTTCGGGTTCCCTATCTTCCTGGGGGGTGTTTTTGCTAAAAAGGGTCCTGTGTTATGCAGGGGAGCTACAATTTCACAGTCATGGGGCTGTCCGGGGTATTGGAGGTTGTCTGCTAAGTATGTGTGTGTGCGTGTCCGTTTTACAGTAATGTCCCGTCCTTGTAAAAGTAGGGTCCACCTAGCTGCCCTAATCTGGCTAACTGAACCGTCCTTCAGTCGACCGTCTAGTAGTAGCTGTGTGGGTGTGTGTTCGGTTAGAATAGTAATGGGGTTGAGTCCGGTGATGTATGAGAAATACTGCACTGCCCAGAAGACAGCAAGGAGGTGCCTCTCACAGGCTGAAAATCCTTGTTCTACCGGGTCTAACAGTCGGGAGGCATAAGCCACTGGTCTTAGCTGCTCGTGCCGTTCTTGAAGCAACACGGCCGAGAGGGTCAGATCGGTGCTCGCTACCTCGATTGCGTACGGTGAAAGTTGGTCGGGGACTAGCAGCGCGGGTGCTGCACTAAGGGCTCGTTTCAACTCTTCCACAGCGCCTGTATGCTGCGGAAGCCATTCCCAGGGGGCTCCTTTCTTAAGGAGGTCTGAAAGTGGGGCGGCTTTTGTCGCGAATCCGTCGATGTGGTTCCGACAATAGCCAACCAGTCCTAAAAACGACCGGAGGGCTGATACATTCTGGGGAAGGGGCAATTTGACGATCGAATCAATTCTTTTGAATTCGATCTCGCGTTTGCCGTGCGTGATGACTGATCCCAAATACATCACTTTACTTTCCAATATTTGGGCCTTTTTCGGGTTAACTTTACAGCCAATTTCAGTTAAGAGTTCCAGGAGTTCGGCCAGAAGCGAAATGTGCTCTGCCTTTGTGTCTGTCTGCAGTAGTAGGTCGTCTACATACTGTACCAGACAATCGGGTCGGGAAAAGTTCTCTAATCCACTTGCCAGCTGTCGGTGGAAAATGGAGGGTGAATTGTGGAATCCCTGTGGGAGGCATGTCCACGTGTACTGCTGTGTTTTAAAAGTGAATGCGAATTTGTATTGGCACGCTTTTGCCAATGGTATTGACCAGAATCCATTACTGATGTCCAATACCGTGAAGTACTTGGCGTTGAGACCCTGCTTGAGCATGGTCTCGGGACTAGTAGCTACCGTTGGGGCTACTGCGGGGGTTACTTTGTTGAGTTCCCGATAATCGATGGTCAGACGCCATGATCCATCGGGCTTCCTCACTGGCCAAATAGGGGCATTGTTGGTGGAGGCTACCGTTCTCAGTACACCTTGGTCCAACAAGCTGCCTATAACCTTTTCTATTTCCACCTCTGCCTCGAGGGGAAATCTATACTGCTTTTGCGGTCGGGGGTCCTGTCCGGTAACATGAACTTGTCCAGTCATTCTGCCACAGTCATGACGGTGACTTGCAAATGCTGTCCTGTGTTTGTTTAGTAGGGCCTTAATTTGTCTGTCGGTGTGGAGTGTAGTCAGGTCGAATGAGTACTCTCCCACTGCGCTAATCCGATTAGCGTAGTCTCCTACTGTGAGGGTGGCTGGGGCTCTGTCTGATCTCGCCATTCTCCAGACACACTGGTTCACTGGGTCGAACGACAAGCTGTGTGTGTTCATAAAATCTATCCCCAGGATGTGCTCTGCTGTCCGGGGAAGATTTACTAGAACTACGGGGTGCCTTGTGCTAATGTTCCCTAGCTGGATCGCTACGGGTGCTGTGATATGTCCCTGCTGCGAGTGTCCGGTGAACCCGCTAAGTGTGATGGTGGAGGTGGTCGGCCACGTGTCTGCGTGTGCCGTGGTTGTGGAGTTAATGGTGGTGCGGGATCCTCCTGTGTCCCACAGTAACTCTATGGGCTTCCCTTTGACTTTTGCCGTGACTACGGGCCTCCCTGATGAGTCCCATAGTGTGTCACAGACCCAAGTGGGGGAGCCCGAACACCGTCAGTTCGTCTCGTCCACATTGGTGGGTCCTGACTGTACTGCTACATTGTGGATGGGTTTTGCCTTGTTGCGGTTCAGAGTGCCTGTCTGCTGGCCTCTCTGAGATCGCTGGGGTGCATTACACTCTTTAGCCCAATGCCCTAACTGTCCACAGTTATAGCATTCCTGTCCTTTCTGTTGTGGGCTGCTCTTGCCTTCATTTACCCATGCGGGCTTCTGGTGCTCTCTGACTGCTTGGATATCTGCAGCAGCCTGAGCCTCTTCTGGGGATCTAACCTTTCCTTTTGCCTGAAGCGATTGCTCCCAAGCGCGGGACAATCTTTTCAGGACCCATTTTTTGTTATGGGCTTCTTCTGAGGGGTCATAATTATTGCAAGCGCTCTGTCCTGCTTCTGTTGCATGTGAGATAATTGTGCGCGTCCACTTAACCATGTTTTCGCGGGTTAAATGCGCTCTATCTAGCTGTCCGAAAACTGCGCTGAAATGAATCCACAGCCTTCCTGCGAATGCTGTGGGGTGTTCGGATCTCTTCTGCCTGCACTTATTCAATCCTTCTACGGGGTCACCTCTATTGTACCCGATGGCATCTAAAATGGCAGTGTGCATCTCCTCTAGGCTGCCTCCTGCCACGTTCTGTGGGTCGGGGAGGGCTGCCACTACACTCTGGTCTAAGCTCAGCACGGTGAGCTTAACCTGCTCTCTCTCATCCAGGCCGTACATGGTAGCCTGCTGTTTTACTTTAGCGAAAAACTGGTGGGGGTCTGCAGTGGGGAGGAACGGAGTGATCTTTTCACAAGCGTCCCTTAGCTGGGTTACTGTTAAAGGGGTGGTGTAAGTTATGTCTGGGGCGCCTTCTGATTCGGCTTTCCTCTGTGTGGTTACGGGATTCATGGGTGCGGTTATGATCTGAGCTGTGGGGGGTTGGGGTGCCTGTCGTTTCTGCTGAGCTGCTGGCGCACATGTTCCCTGAACATAACGCTGCGCTGTCTCGCTTAATTCCTGCCAATCTGGGGCATTTTCCCCATCTAACTGAGCTCCAAAGGTGCTTTGGAAGCCATTCTGCACCGAAAGCAGAGATTGCAGTTCCGCAATCTGTTTCCTGCATTTCGCGTGGTCAACTGTGCTTTGTCTTTGTTCGGTCGTTGCAGCGTGGAGTGCTCTCAAAGCTGCTTTGAGATCGGAACATTGCCTCTGCAATGCCTCCACCTGCTTTTCCGATTCCTGTCTTATCAGAACGGCACGTTGCACGTCCTGATAGGCTTTCTCATACTGGGTCTGGGAACTGTTCAGATGAGCTAGACAAGACTGGTGAGCCCTCTTGGCATCATCCACCTCTCTACCCTTCTCTGCCAACTTCCCTTTTAATTCCAGGTTTTCTTTCTCGATGTCCCTGACATCGACCTTACTCATTCGGTTCCTTTCCTCTAAATCTGCCCGGAGCGTCCTGATGACCTCCTCTGCGCCTCGCAACTGTGCCAAGCAGGACACAATCGCCATCGGCTTGCGTGCTTTACCTAAACTCTTTTTGTGTATCTGAGAGAGGTTCTCCCACCAAGTATGACCTATACTTCCGGGACCTGTCTCCTCATTTGCACAAAACTCTTTCCAAAGGGGCCATCCCTTTCCCTGCAGATATTTGCGGAGTTCCAGCTCCCACGTGGGACACTGGCCTACCCTGCTACTGCTGCTGGTCGCTGCGACCACAAACTTTGCTGGATCCATCAGACGTTCCATTGCCTGCATGGCCATTTCCTCTGACTCTCTTTTTATAATTTGGAACAGGGGGTTGTTGGGGTGGTGTTTCGAAAAACGGGTACGGCTTACGCTATTTTCCGATCACAAAACTACCGAAAGTTTGTCGCAACAAAAAGCTTTCAGTTTTACCTTACAGCCCTGTTAGTACGCATGCACTAAAACACACTTCCGAATTTCGCTTATTATTTGAACACCTTGAATACTTGTGATCTCTTTCTTTCTCTGCAATTTGGAGTTCTAATTCAAATTTCAGGGTCCTGGACACTGTGGTGTTTCCACTTACAACAGGGTCCCGGCGGATGTCGCCACTAAATGTTGCACGTTTTACTATGGGCGTAAAACGCGTTTATTGGAGTGTATTAACACGCCTCCGAGTTCGACGTGTGCTTAACACTGCTAGGCTCTGTTCTATGTAATTGTTTAGCTCTGGAGTCGCCAGTTGCCGTATAGGCAACGTCACAAGTATTCCAAGGTCAAATTCAAAGTAATAAAGACGATACACCGATTAGTAAAGTTCAAACGATCAATATTTATTATACAGTTAATAATAAATACTCATGCACACACTAAGAGACTAAGCTACAACTAAACTTAAGCAAACAGAATACTTATCTAACAGGAACAGGCAAGGTCAGAGAACGAGGCCTTCGTCCTGGTTTTGTCTGCAGCCTTCAGCAAGCGTTCTGGTACTTGGGAGTCTAGTGGGCTTGGATCGCGTAGCGAGCGTTGAACTTACGGTTTTGGCGGCTGGTGCTCAACGGCTGGAGTCAGGATACCAGGTGTCAGTCGGAGCCGGAGCACGGGTTTAACAGACCGGACAACACGAGGTCCCTATCTTTTATAGGGGTTCCGTTGTCCTTCCCTCTTCTCGGGCGGGCTCTACCTATTGGATCAATTTCTTATCGATACTGGATTAATTCCCCAATGCGAGGGGGTCTCCGTGATGGAGGGGGCGTTTCTTATGTCCTTTTGTTTGGAGGTTTCTGGTGCCTCGATGTCTGGGTCTTGATTGGAATGTGTCCATTCAGAACCAAATGTATCTATTGTGTGGGTGTTCAAGTCTGATGGCCTCATTAGCATGCAAAGCGTTTTGCCATTTGCACCTAGCTAAGGTCTTTTCACCTGAGCCCAAACTGGTTTCTGCTGCTGCAGAATGCAAACTGCTCTTTGCAGACTGCTGTTCTGGCTGAACTGACTGTTTCCCAGCAGCCTTCCATTTTAGTTTGGCTCAGTGTCCATTTTGCGTGGCCAGCATGGCTACAACTGGCCCTGCCTTTTCATCCTATTAACCTCTAGTTTCTCCTTTCATGCTGACCTGCTGCCCTGGTTCCCATTAACCATTATACTTCTTGTAGTTTTACCCTTTCCCCCCTCCCCTCCCAATTTGCGAGTTTAAAGCCCTTGTGACCACCCTATTTATCCTTTCCGCGAGAACACTGGTCCCAGATGGGTTCAGGTGGAGACCGTCCCAACGAGACAGATCCCTCCTGTCCCAATACTGATTCCAGTGGCCCATGAAATGGAACCCCCCTTTCCCCGCACCAGTCCTTTAGCCATGTGTTTACTTCCCTAATTTTCTCATCCCTATATCAATTTGCATATGGCTTGGCTAGTAATCAAAAGATCTAACCCTTGAGGACCTGTTCTTTAAAAATGTTCCTCGTTCCTGATAATCCCCAAACAGGTCCTCCTTCCTAGTCTTGCCTATGTAGTTTGTCCCAACGTGGACCACAACAACTGGATCTTCCCCCCACCTCTCCAATATCCTTTCAAGCCGGTTAAAGATGTCCCTCACCCTGGCACCTCACAGACAACATACTGTGTGGGACTCTTGGTCCTGCTTAGAAAGGATGCCATCAGTTCCGGTCAATGGAAATGCAGTGGCAAACACAAAAGGGATATTTCAGAATACACAGAATAGATACATTCCAAAGAGTAAGACAAAGTCCAAGGGACAGACATACCATCCGTGGTTAACTAGAAAGATTAAAGAGAGTATCAAACTTAAAAGAAAAAGCATGAAATTGTGCAAAGACTGGTGAAAGGTCAGAAGATTAGACAGAATATAAGGGCAGCGAAGGATGACTAAAATAAGGTGGGGGGAATTAGAGTACAAGGGAAAGCTAGTCAGAAATATAAAAATAGATCGTAGAAGTTTATATAAATATTTTAAAAAGAAATGAGTTAACAAAATGAGCCGATAGAAAGTGAGTTTGGCGAATTGTTAATGGAAAACAAAGATGGTAGATGATTCAAACAGTTATTTAGCATCAACCTTCACTGCAGATAATATAAGCAACATCCCAGAAGCAGCTATAAATCAGAAAATGAAAGGGAGAGACAAACTCGGGAAATTAGTCTCCAGAGCTGTGGACTGACAAGTGCCTATGTCCTGATGGACTTTATCTTAGGGTCTTGGAAGAAGTGTCTGATGCATTGGTTTTCATTTTCCAAAACTTCCTAGTTTCCGGGAAGGTCTCATTGGATTGGAAGATAGCGGGTGTGACTCCCTAATTCAAAAAGGGAGGGAGACAGAAAGCAGGAAACTACAGGCCAGTTAGCTTAACATCTGTTATAGATCATAGAATTTACAGTACAGAAGGAGGCCATTCGGCCCATCGAGTCTGCACCGGCTCCTGGAAAGAGCACCCTACCCAAGGTTAACACCTCCACCCTATCCCCATAACCCAGTAACCCACCCAACACTAAGGGCAATTTTGGACACTAAGGGCAATTTATCATGGCCAATCCACCTCACCTGCACATTTTGGACTGTGGGAGGAAACCGGAGCACCCGGAGGAAACCCACGCACACACGGGGAGGATGTGCAGACTCCGCACAGACAGTGACCCAAGCCGGAATCGAATTTGGGACCCTGGAGCTGTGATGCGATTGTGCTATCCACAATGCTACCATGCTGCCCACGGTAATGTAGGGTAATGAGATACTCATCTTGATTTCTATTGCTATTTTGTATATTGTAGGGTAATGTTAGAAGTCATTATTAAAGCAATTATAGCAAGGCACTTGGATAAGCTCAAGGAAATCAGGCAGAGTCAGCATGGTTTTGTGAAAGAGAAATCATGTTAATCAACTTATTGGAGTTCTTTGAGGAAGTAACGTGTGTTGTGGATAAAGGGGAACTGGTGGGTGTACGGTACTTAGACTTCTAGAGTCATTTGATAAAGTGCCAATCAAAGGTTATTGTGGAAGCTCATGTTAAAGGAGGTAACATATTGGCATGGATAGAAGATTGGTTAACTAGTAGGAAGCCGAGAGTTGACAAGATGCAACAAGTGCTGTGCCACAGGGATCAGTGCTAGGACCACAACTATTTACAGTTTATATAAATGACTTGGAAGACGGGATGGATGGGACAGTTGCAAAATTTTCAAACGATATAAAGCAAGGTAGGAAAGTAAGTTGTGAAGATGACATAAGGAGGCTTAACAAACAATATATATAGTTTAAATGACTGGACAAAGATCTGACAAATGGAATAAAATGTGGGAAAATGTGAAATTGTCAATTTTGGCAAGAAGAATAAAAGAGAAGCATATCATCTAAACGGTGAGAGATGACAGAGGGTTCTTGGGGCCCTCACACAACAACCTGTCTGTCCTTTCTTGGTATTAGTCTGTTAAATATTTTATGAACTGATTCCAACATATTTACATCCTTCCTTGAATAAGGAGATTAATACTGTAGACAATATCCCAACTAAGGCCTGCCTAGTGTCCTGCACAACGCCATAGAATCCCTACAGTGGAGAAGGAGGCCATTCAGCCCATCACTGATCCTCCCAAAGGGCACTCCACAGAGGTCCATGCCCCTACCCTATGTCCGTAACCCTGCGCATTGAAACACAAAAGGCTGGTATGGAGGTACGACAAGTGATTAGGAAAGCTGAGAGAATGTGGTCATTTATTGCAAGGGGAATTGATTGCAAAAGCAGGGAAGCTATGCACCATGGACAGAAAGACAAAGGGAATGTAACTGGCAGAGATAATGACTAAAAAGGGTGTGATAGTGGCACACTAAGAGATCAGAATGTGTTAATGGCAGAACAGGGGTAAGCAATATGTCAAAGGGCAACAAGGATCTTAGTCTATTTCTAACCCATACTGGAGCAGACATGGGAGTTTTTAATGGAATAATGGGGAGGAACCTTTACCCTGTATCTAAACAATGCTGTATCCACTCTGGGAATATGTGATGCAAAAATGAGGAGGACCTCCACCTTATACTTCATTCTTCTTCCTCAGAGATCTGCTGACAGGAAGGGTGTAGAGGGAATTTGCTCTGGAGCCAATCTATGGTGTTCCTGCTGTGGAAGTCTTTGATGGAACAGTGTTGACTGGATCTTACTCTGTATCGTCCCCATGCTTTGCCTGTCCAGACTCGGACAGAGGGGCCAATGTACAGGAAGCTTCACGCTGTGTCAAACTGGTGCTGCATTCGGAAATAAAATTGCTGGTGATACTCAGCAGGTCAGGCTGCGTCTGTGGAGAGAGAAACAGAGCAAATATTTCAGGTTGATGATATTTCATCAGAACTGGAAAAAGTTAAGAATGTAATAGGGTTACGCAGATGAAAGAGGGGAAGATGGGAAAAACAACAACAGGGAAGGTCTGTGACTGGATGGAGGGTAGGAGATATCGTCCAGAATTCTCCGGCTGTTTGCTGGTGGCGGGTTTCTCTGGTTCCACCGGCATGCGCTCCTACCAATGGGTTTCCCGGTGACGTGGGGTGGGTTCAATAGGAAATCCCATTGACAGCAGGAGGAACAGGGAATTCCACCGCCAGCAAACAGCATACAGCCTTCTTCAACTGAGAAACATGCAGTTGGGAGACTGGAGAATCCAGCCTATTCAGTGACTAAAGGCTAGGTTGTGCAAGGCTAGAAACAGTGGGACTGATGCAAAATAGCAATAGAAATCAAGATGAGTATCTCAAATGCAGGAGAGAGGCTAAGGCTGGAATAGGGAAGGCTAAGAGATAGCATGAGGAAAGGATTACAGGCTGTGATGAAACAAATCGCAAAATGTTCTTCAAGCATATTAATGGTAAAAGATTAATGAAGGAAAGCGTGGGACCCATAAAGGACAAGCAGGGTAAACTGCTCACTGAAGCAGAGGATATTGCAGTGGTACTAAATGAGCACTTTGCTTTTGTTTTTAACAAACTGGAAGATGGTGACACAGCACGGTAGCATTGTGGATAGCACAATCACTTCACAGCTCCAGGGTCCCAGGTTCGATTCCGGCTTGGGTCTCTGTCTGTGCGGAGTCTGCACTTCCTCCCCGTGTGTGCGTGGGTTTCCTCCGGGTGCTCCGGTTTCCTCCCACAGTCCAAAGATGAGCAGGTTAGGTGGATTGGCCATGATAAATTGCCCTTAGTGTCCAAAATTGCCCTTAGTGATGGGTGGGGTTACTGGGTTATGGGGATAGGGTGGAGGTGTTGACCTTGGGTAGGGTGCTCTTTCCAAGAGCCGGTGCAGACTCGATGGGCCGAATGGCCTCCTTCTGCACTGTAAATTCTATGATAATGGCTCAGTTGAAAATGTGGGTGTTGAGCAACTGAGCAGTATTAGTAATAGATAAAGAAAAGGTGCTAAAAAGACAAACTGAGCACCAGGTAGAGAAGTTGCCAAGCCCAGATGGGATGCATCCTCGATTGCTGAGAGAGGTAAGGGGGCATATTGCAGAGCTATTGACAGAAATTTTCCAGGCCTCCCTGAACAAGATTAGTCCTGGGGTACTGGTGGATTACAAATGCGATGGCGTTGTTTAAGAGAGGGGCAAAGGATAACCCAAGGAAACTACAGACCTCAATAGTAGGAAAACTGATGGGAGGCCATAATATGGGATGAGATAAATATACACTCAGAGAAAAATAAGTTAATATTAGGAAATCAACATCGCTTTGTCATGGGCAGGTCATGTCTGACAAATTTAGTTGAGTTTTGTGACGCGGTTACACAGGCAGTGGATGAAGGTAGATATAATTTGGACTTTCAGAAAGCACTTGATAAAGTGCCACATGGCAGGTTAGTTAACAAATTAAAAATGCTTGGGATTGATGGGTCTTCGGCAGCATGAATTAGAAGTTGGCTAAGAGATAAGAAACAGAGGGTAGGTATAGATGGGCATTTCTTAGACTGGAGACAAGCTGAAAGTGGTGTTTCCCAGGGCTCAGTGTTGGGACCCTTGATGTTTCTAATTTATAGAAATGTTGTGCAAAATCTCTAACTTTGCAGATGATACTAAGCTAGGGAATTGTGAGGATGATGCTGAGCGACTTCAGAAGGACATTGACAATTTGGCCAATTGTGAGAATGAAGCTTCAGAGGGACATTGACAAGTTGGCCAAATGGACAGACACCTGGCAGATGAACTTTAATGCAGCGTAATGTGGGGTAATGCATTTTGGTAGAAGTATAAATGCAAGGAAGTGATGCTACACTTCTACAAATCATTGGTCAGACGACATTTGGAGTATTGTGTTGAGTTCTGGGTACTTTAATTAAGGAAGGATGTTAAATCCATGGAGAGAGTGCAGAGGAGATTTACTAGAATGATACAAGGAATGAGGAATATTAGATACAAGGGAAGTTTGGAGAAATTGGGCTTTTTCTCCTTGGAGCAGAGAAGATTAAGAGGGGACCTTATTGATGTGTTCAAAATTATGAACAATTTTGATGGGGTAAAGAAGGATATTCTGTTTCCAATAGTTGGTATGTCAGTGACTAGAGGGTCACAATTTCAAGATGGTCAACAAGAGAGCTAGGAGTAAGATGAGGAGAAACGTTTTTACTCAGAGAGTTGTTGGGGTTTGGAATGCGCTGCCTGGGAGAGTGGTGGAGGTGGATTCCATAGGAGGTCTCAAAAGAGAGCTGGATATTGAAGGAAGCACAGTGTATAGGGAACTTTATTCTATAGCTAACCCCATCAAACACTCCCAGGAGAAGTACAGCACAGGGTTAGATACAGAGTAAAGTTCCTTCTACACTGTCCCCATCAAAGACTCCCAGGACAGGTACAGCACAAGGTTAGATACAGAAGAAAGCTCCCTCTACACTGTGCCCATCAAACAGTCACAGGACAGGTGCAGCATTGGGTTAGATACAGAATAAAGTTCGCTAAACGATAAATAAAGCTTCCTTCACATTCGTAATATATTACAGGTCAGTTGCAGAAGTTTAGCCTTTTAATTTGGAGACAGTTTTTAAGTTAATAACTGACTGGGTCTCAACCTCAAAAGGAATTTTCTACCCAACATTTCTCTTTCAAAATCTGAAACTTCTCCTCTCATTTTCCAGTACTTCTTGCATATAGCACACATGGGCTGTACTGCCTTATTTGCATTGGTACAATTAACAAAACATTCCTCAAGATATCATCTTTATACAGCTTTGTTCCTGAATTATGTTTCTCCTTTGTAGGCTGTTAACCAGAGGCCCTGGAGCTCTGCACAGAGCTAACATGAGCTTTGCTCTGTTCTGCCCAGGACTCTCCGAGCAGTTCTCTCCAACCAATTCTGTTGTGAGATCTTATCCAATAGGTTAACTGCTGATTTGAGTCTCTATTTGAGTCTCTGGCTGTCTCTTACTTTTAAGAAAACCCTTCATTTTCACAATTCACTTGCCTTGCTTGCCAGATCTGGAAAATGGAAGCAATACTGCTCCGTGACCAAAATCACATACTTGGATGGTACTTGACGTCAAGTGCACATGTCGGGTGTGTGACCTGCTCTCTGTTGCTGCTTCCCGCTGGAAGACTCCATACAGCTTAATCTTTTTTAATTTAAAAGGTGATAGCTGCCGCCATTCTCAATGTAAAAGAAGGTAGCGGTTGTTGGGTGCTTCTCCCGTGATTGGAACCACTGCAGGAATGGCGCAACTGGTCGCTCCGTGACCTCCCGATATCTGCATGCAACCGAATGGTGGGTTGTAACCCACACTTTGAAAAACCCTGATGTAGAGGGAGCTTTACTCTGTATCTAACCCCGTGCTGTACCTGTCCTGAGAGTGTTTGATGGGGACAGTGTAGAGGGACCTTTACTCTGTATCTAACCCTGTCCTGTACATGTTTGACGGGGACAGTGTAGAACAGAGTTTTTCAAAGTGCGGTTCACCATGTGTGGGTCGCGGACGGGCGGCAAGCGGGTCATGGATTGTTTGGTCGCGCCATTCCCGTAATGGTTCCAATCGCCGGAGAAGCGCCCAAGAGCCGCTACTGGCTTTTACATTGAGAATGGCGGATCTGCTGCCTTTTAAAGGAAATAAATGAGGCTGTGTGGAGTCTTCCTGCCCGAAACAGCAGCAGTGAGTAGGGCACACGCCTGCACACATACTTGATATCAAGTGTCCTCCAGGTACATGCTTTTGGCACCAAATCACAGAACAGTGTTGCTTCCATTTCCTAGCTGCTGGCAAGCAAGATAAGTGAATGGCTTTCTTAAAAGTAAGAGACAGCCAGAGACACAAATAGGCAGTTTACCTATTGGGCAGGATCTCTGAATCTGCTGGAGAGAACTGTTCATGAGAGTCCAGGGCAGCACAGAGCAGTGTGCTAGTGTTAGCACTGTGCAGAGCTCCAGAGCCTCTGGCTAACAGTCTACAAAGGAGAAACATAACTCGGGAACAAAGTAGTATTAAGAAGATTTCGTGAGATATAGTTTTGTCAATTGTGCTAATGCAAATAAGGATGCAAAGCCCATGTGTGCTATATGCAGGGAAGTACTGGAAAATGAGAGAAGTTTCAGATTTAGAAAGAGAAGTGGTGGCTGAAAAATTCCTTTTGAAGATGGGACCCCAGAGTCTGTTATTAACTTAGAGCGGTCTCCAAATTAAAAGTTTACGCTGCTGTAGCTGATCTATAATACGCCATTAAAAACATGTCCAAAGTCCATGCTGCTGTCAGCATTCTGGTGTGGCATCTCCCAGGAGTATCCAGTGCTGAGTAAAAGACACATTTTGTTGCTATTGCCCTTCACAACGACCTAGCTATGTGAGGTTGGATTTTCCATTTTCATAAAGATGAAGATGTCATAATATACACACAGGTATATGATGGTGCACAGACAGGCAGTGATTGACACACAGGATGACCAGTGAACACACAGAACACAGCAGCCAATCACCAGTCAGGACACGGCCACTATAAAGCCAGAGGGCACGAGTTTTCCTGCTCTCTCGGGATCCAGCCTCTGAGACAGTAAGAGCCCGTGAGCAGCAACTAGAACATACACCATGTGGTAGTAAGATAATCTGGTCAGTTTAGCCTCAGGTCTCCAGTCAAGTCAACATAGTGTCAACCCACAGTTAAAGTATGTATAATAGTAAAGAGTTCAATAAAATTGAGTTGCATTTCTTCAAGTGTTGGAAGCCTGTCTCTCTCACCACTGCAGCAAACGCAGTCCTCGCAGACCCAGCTTACCCAACACATCAGAAGACAGCACAAAGGAACTGGCTGAAGTCTGCATCTGATATGTGCATTACCCACTCCCCCAATGAACCTGATTCAAGTGAGATTGTGAGGACCAAGCAGGCTCCCCTTTCGCTTTGAAGGTAAGCGAACGTGGTGTGTATTATGAACGTCGGTTGGTGTGGGTCGCGAAGGTTGGTCAGGATGTGCGGCAAAGGTTGGCAGGTGTGGGTAGGAAAAACAGGCCGGTGTGGGTTCCGAAGATCGGCTGGTTAGCAAAAGTGGGTCCCTGGAAAAATAGTTGTAAAAACTACTGGTTTAGAGGGAGCATTACTCTGTACCTAAATGCATGCTATACCTCCCTGGGAGTGTTTGATGGGGACAGTGTAGAACATATTTACTCTGTATCTAACTCTGTGCTGTTCCTGTCCTGCGGAGTGTTTGATGGGACAGACAGAGGGAGTTTTATTCTGTATCCAACCCCGGACTGTACCTGTCCTGGGAGTGTTTTGGTGGGGCAGTGCAGATGAAGCTTTACTCTGTATCCAACCCTTGTGAGATGCCACACACGTCCCCACTTGAGTCCTGGAATGATTCTGAGGCTGAGAACTTCAGGGCTGAGATGACTTTGAAGGCCACCGGGAGCGGCTATCCTCCTCCACGTGGTGACAAGTCCACGAGGACATGGCACAGGTTCCGCGCTGTCTCCTTGTTAAGGCAAAGCCTCCTGCGGCACACGCTGTCTGTCATCTATTCGAAAGACCACCGATGCCTGCACATCCTGGGCTGTTGTGGGCCTCCCCCTTTGGGTCCCTCCCTGGCCTGATGGGCGACTGGGTCCGCAGTGTGTGGGGCGGAGGGCAGCACATAGGCCGCTGCCTCATGTCTCTGTCAAAGCTGCTGCCGCCGCCTTCTCTGGTGTCTGGCCGCCTGGCCTGCCAGCAGCACCACTAGGGCAATTTCCACTGGGCCCAAAATATAATCCATACTGTGCAACATCTGTAAGGATCTGGAAGAGGGTGTGAGACTGACAACCTGCGGTCTCTTCCACCCCGGGTCCCTCCAGTCCCATTGCTCTACCCCCAAACCCCTGGCACACGCTAGCCATGCACCCCAAGCTGCAGCAAGGGCCCCTGCTCACTGGACACGACACCCTGCACCCCAGACACCCACATGTAATGGTACCTGGACCGGACGCATGTCCCCTCGCTGGTGAATTCACACATCCTCCCGCTGTAGTAATGTCCCCGGGGCTGGGGCCCAGCCCCTGGGTGTTTGGATTTTGGCTACTGTGTCCAGGCTGCTGCTTTCTGCAGTGTTCAGGCACAGTGTCCAGGGATCACGATCCGATTGGGATGCTCGGCAATAACCCCTACATGCTACATGGCATGCTTAAACATGGGGACCCACTTGGGAACTGTACAATGCTCACTTAGCCTGGATTGCCAATTCCCAATTAGCAACAGCAACATCACTATAGCGATGGTAGACACTGGCCTTGCCCCCTGTATTTCTCTCAGCAACCACGGCCCCGTTTCCCGATTTTAACTACCACAAGTGAACCTCGCCATTTGTAATTCCTCCTTGCGGAAGTGGAGCATTATGGGGGCCTGGAATTGGTGGATCGAGCCCATTAATGATATGCCAACAGCGATTACTATACAATTTGCATGCCCACGCCGGTGTGCGATGTGTAACACATTCACACCGCTGTCCAGCATGGCATACAGTAGGGTGTCCGGCGCCGCCCCCGATTTTCGGCTGACGTGCAATTCTCCACCTGATCGCGCTCTCTGAGCCCGGTGTCGTCGCTGGACGGAAAGTCCAGCCAACCGTACCTATGCCCATCATAATCAAACATATCAGAATTATACCCATCATGATTAAATGTATCATAATTATCTATCATAGAATTTGCAGTGCAGAAGGAAGCCATTCAGCCCATCGAGTCTGCACCGGCCCTTGGAAAGAGCACCCATCAAGGCCCAACGCCTCCACCCTATCCCCGTAACCCAGTAACCCCACCTAACCTTTAAGGGCAATTTAGAATGGCATATCCACCTAATGTCACATCTTTGGACTGTGGGAGGAAACCGGAGCACCCGGAGGAAACCCACGCAGTCATGGGGAGAATGTGCAGACTCCGCACAGACAGTGACCGAAGTCGGGAATCGAACCCGGACCCTGGAGCTCTGAAGCAACTGTGCTAACCACTATGCTACCGTGCTGCCCTTTGATTATTTCGGGATGCAGGAAAAGATGACCGAGGTGATGGCTGTGGAGCTGGAGAAGCAGTTTGCGAGGCACATGGTGGTGTTGAGAAGTGCTTCTATACATACCACGTGAAGGAAAAGGTGCTAAACTGGGCAAAACAGAAGCGGGAGGTGCTGCAGGCTGGTGCTGGAGTTTGGATATACCGGGACTTGATGGTGGAGTTGGTGAAGAGACGAGCGGTCTTCGGCTGAGTAAAGTCAACACTGTACAACAGTGGGGTGTGGTTTGGCATGGTGTACCTGGTGGAGCTGAGGGCGACGTACAACACCAAAGATTTTGATTTCAAAACGGTGGAGGCGGCTGAGGCGTTCATGAAGGCAGAAGGCTTGGGACAGACGTGAGGCGTGGAGCTGGAAGAGAGATCGTGGACTGTGATTGGGGAGCTGGAAAATGTATAAATGTTACAACTTTCTTTTCATTGACCTGAATTGTAACTTACTTGACTTCACATTGTTATAGAGTTTAAGTTTTTGTTTGGCTTTTTTTGCCATTCTTTGTTGCAACGATTATACGTTATTTTATTGAACTGTATGGGTTGGATTGTTTTTCTTTTATTCTGGGACTGAGTGGGAGGGGACGGTATGCCTTGGGGGCGCCACCCGCGCTAGCTAACTAAAGTCTGCTAGTGAACAGAGAGGATTGCTGCAGATATTGGAGGTTAGCAGGTTTCGACGGGCCTACGAGGCGATTATGTGGGTGGTGGGGGGAAGGAATCGATATCGATACTGGGTGAAATTTTTTTCAAGAGGAAGTGCAGGGGGGATTCTGGAAGAGGATGAGGGGGTTCGATGTTAATAATGGATAGGGGCGGGTCAGTCTCATAGAACATAGAACAGTACAGCACAGAACAGGCCCTTCGGCCCTCAATGTTGTGCCGAGCCATGATCATCCTACTCAAACCCACGTATCCACCCTATACCCGTAACCCAACAACCCCCCCTTAACCTTACTTTTTGTACGACACTACGGGCAATTTAGCATGGCCAATCCACCTAACCCGCACATCTTTAGACTGTGGGAGGAAACCGGAGCACCCGGAGGAAACCCACGCACACAGGGGGAGGACGTGCAGACTCCACACAGACAGTGACCCAGCCGGGAATCGAACCTGGGACCCTGGAGCTGTGAAGCATTTATGCTAACCACCATGCTACCCTGCTGCCCAGTCTCATGGGGCAGGACCTGGTGGTATGATGATGGTGGATAAGAAGGTTTGGGGGGGGGTGTGAGAGACCCCCTGTTAGGATAGTCAGTGGAATGTGAGGGGGTTGGGAGGTCCAGTCACGAGGTCAAGCATGCTTGCGCATCTTAAAAGTTTGAAGGCCGATGTAGCAAAGCTGCAGGAGACTCACTTGAGGGTGAAGGACCAGGTGACACTTAAAAACAGCTGGGTGGGCAGCACGGTTAGCCCTGCTGCCCCACGGCGCCGAGGTCCCAGGTTCGATCCCGGCTCTGGGTCACTGTCCGTGTGGAGTTTGCACATTCTCCCTGCATTTGCGTGGGTTTTGCCCCCACAACCCAAAGATGTGCAGGCTAGGTGGATTGGCCATGCTAAATTGCCACTCTAAATTAAATAAATAAATAAAAAGGGCTGGGTTAGTCAGGTGATTCACTCTGGATTTGACAGAAGGGCTTGAGGCGTAGCGGTGCTGGTCAGCAAAAAGGTACGGTTCCAGATGGAGAAGATGGTTGCAGATCAGGGGGGTAGATATATGATTGTGACAGGGGCGCTGGAGGCGAGGCTAGTGGCGATGGTAAGTGTATATGGTCCCAATTGGGATGATGTGGGATTCGCGAAGGTGTGTGGGGCCATCCCCGACTTGAGACTCACACAAACTGATAGTGGTGGGGGAACTGGAACTTGGTGCAGAAGCCAAGGTTGGGCAGGTCACGGCCGTGCTCGCTGGTCCCATCGGGGGGGGGGGCGGGCGAAGGCGTTGGCTGAGCTAATGGTGAAAATGGAAGGTGTGGACCCTTGGAGGTTTCTACACCCAAGGGAACGGGAGTACTCGTTTTTATCGCGGTCCATAAGGTATACTCGCGGATCGACTTTTTCTGTTGGGGAAGGCTTTGCTAGCTGGGGTTAAGGGGTCAGAGTACTCGGCAATTGCAATATCAGATCATGCTCCGCATTGGGTGGATATGGTACTGGAGAAGGTGGTAGTACAGAGGCCGGGGTGGAAATTAGATGTGGAACTGTTGGGGCACCGAGAGTTCTGTGACAAAATTGAGGAATATGTAGGTTTCAATTCAACTGCACAGTGAAGTGTTGAAAACTGTTGTCTAGGAGGCTCTAAAGGCAGTGATGAGGGGTGAGGTGATCTCGTTTAAGGCTAAGGTGGACAAAGAAGAGAGGTTGGAGTGTCAGAGGGTAATAGATGAGATGTTGGAGTTATGTAGGCGATGGGGACCCAACGAAGTTGGAAAAGAGGAAGGAACTGCAGGCAAGCTCTGAACGACTATCTCCCAGAAAGGCAATGCACCAATTGAGGCGAGCAAGGGGTGTAGTTTACGAGCATGGAGAGAATACATGGAGAGAGTATGTTAGCGGGTCAGCTTCGGAGGGAGGAGGCGGCAAGGGAAATTGTTCAGGTGTGGGACAGTGTAGGGAAGTTGGTGGTGGCTTCGGATCAGATTAACAAGGTTTTTGAGGAATTCTATGAGAGGTTGTACAGGGCAGAGCCACCTGGGGGAGACTGGGAGATGCAGGAATTTCGAGATGGGCTGCAGTATCTGAGGTTAGGGACTACATTAGAAGGAGTGATCGTGGAGCAGGAATAAAAGATGCGATTGGAAGGATGCAGCCGGGGAAGGTGGGGCAGGATGGGCTTCCGATGGAATATTATATAAAATTCAAGGATAAGCTGGCACTGCTGATGGTGGGGATGTTTGAGGAGGCGATAGGGAAGGGGGTGTTGCCACAAACTTTGGGGCAGCCATCGATTTCCCTGTTGCTTAAAAAAGGTAAGGATCTGACAGAGTGTGGGTCGTATCTGCCCATATCAACTTTAAACGTGGACGCAAAGGTATTGGCGAAGGTACTGGCAGGTAGGTTGGAGGACTGCCTCCCGAAGGTGATAGGTGAAGATAAGACGGGTTTGTGAGAGGGGGGAAAGCTCTTTTCAAATGTTAGAAGGATATTGAACGTGGTTATGGCACCGGCGGAGGGGAAGGAAACAGGTATTTGTGGTATTGGACTCCGAGAAAGCATTTGACCGGGTATAATGGGGATACTTGATGGCAGTGTTTGAGCAGTTTGGGATTGGATCACGATTTGTGGACTGGATAAAGCTACTGTATAAGGAGCCGAGGGCGTGTGTCCACACAAATAATGTCAGCTCGGGATATTTTTCTCTCAACCGTGGGACTAGGCAGGGATGTCCTATGTTCCCCCTGCTGTTTGCACTCGCGATTGAACCATTGATGATCGCGTTGAGAAGTTCAAGGGTATGGAAAGAGTAGTGCAGGGGTTGGTAGATCATAGGGTGTCCTTACATGGCGATGACTTGTTATATGTGTCGGAACTGAGTGTGTCAATAGAGGGAATATGGAGCTGCTTCGGGTGTTTGGGTCTTTCTCGGGGTACAAACTAAATTTAGACAAGAGTGAATATTCTGTGGTGTCTCGGCCGGGGGTGGTAGGGCAGGGACTCACTTTAGATACCTGGGTGTGCAAGTTGTTTAGGATTGAGGGGGGCTCCGTAGATACATTTCTAGTTTGGTGGGGAGGGTGAAAGCTAATCGGCAAGGTGGGATGGTCTCCCCCCGTGTTACCGCGATTTTCCTGGGCCAGAGTTAGAAAGGTGCTGCTACAGAGGGGAAGGCAGGCTTGCGTATTCTGAACCTGATGTATTATTACTGGGCAGCGCTGGATCAGAGGGGTTGATTCCCAGTGGGTGAGAATGGAGGAGAGTTTGTGCAGGGGTCGGGATTGAAGGCACTAGCGCCGCTTCCGATGATCTCGGAAAATTCTCAGGGAGTCTGGTAATAATAGCTTCATTGAGAATTTGGAGACAGTTTAGGCAGTTGGGGGCAGGGTCAAGGGAAATGCTGATTCGAGGAACCACAGATTTGAGCCAGGGAAGTGGGACGGAAATCTTCGTAGATGGAGGAGAAGCGGATTAAGACACAAAAAGATTTGTTTCTTGGGAGTCGATTTGCAGGATTGAAGGAGCTGGGAGCGAAGTATGGGCTGGAGCAGGGGCAAATGTTTTAATACATGCAGGTTCGAGGCACTGCTGAAAGGTATCAAGGCAAAGTGGGAGGAAGAGTTGGGAGAGAGTATGGAGGAGGGGTTCTGGTGCGAGGTGCTCCGGAGAGTGAACACCTCCACCTCTTGCGAGAGGTTGGGGCTGATACGGCTGAAGGTGGTGTATAGAACACACCTCACAAGGGCGAGGATGAGCCAGCTCTTTGAGGAGGATGAAGATGTGTGTGAACATTGCGAGGGGTGGGGGGGGGACACAAATGACGTTCATATGTTTTGCTCCTGTCCAAAGCTGGAGGATTACTGGAAGGAGGTTTTTAGGGTAATCTCTAAAGGGGTGCACATGAAACTGGACCTCGGGAGGCCATATCCTGGGTGTCGGACCAGCCGGGGTTGGAAACGGGTGCGGAGGCAGATGTTGTAGCCATTGCCTCATTGATCGACCAAAGGCGGATCCTGTTGGAATGGAGATCGACCTCTCCACCCTGTGCCCTGACGTGGCGGGGGGACCTGCTGGAATTCTTGACTCTTGAGAAGGTTAAGTTTGAACTGAGGGGTAGGATGGAGGGATTCTACAATTCATGGGTGTTATTCATTATGCACTTTCAAGAATTAGATTACATCGAACATCAGTGCGGGGAGTGTTGGGAAGGTTGGGGGGAGGGGGACTGTCTGTATTAATGGTGACTATGGGTGATTCCTGATTCCTTTTTGTTATTTGTTTATGTTAACACGCAGGCTGCTGTTTGGGGGTTTTGTGAGAGGATGGGATTGCAGTTGTTAATATGGGGATTGGCATTGTATTCGTCACTGCTTATTGTTCATTGTTGGTGGGTGTAAATTTGGGAGAAAATGTGAAAAAGGAGGAGAGTAAAAATATTTTTTTAAAAATAATAATTATAACCATCATAATGAAACACATCATAATTAAATGGATCATAAATGTACGCATCATAGTTATACTTATCACATTTATACCCATCACATTTATACCCATCACACATATCCCCATCATATTTTATACATCACACCTATACACATCACACTTATCCACATCACACTTATGCACATCATATTTTCCACATCACACATATACCGATCATATTATACCCATCACATTTATTCACATCATACGTATACACATCACACTTATACACATCACATTTATTCACATCACACTTATACACATCATGGTTACACCCATCACACTTATAAACATCACATTTATACACATCATAGTTATAAATATCATACTTATAACCAACACAGTTATACGCATTACACTTATACACATCATTCTCACAACCATCACACACTTATACACATCATACTTATACTACACATCACGCTTATACACATCACACTTTTACACATCATATAATACCTATCATATGGACGGCATGGTAGCACCGTGGTTAGCACTGTTACGTCAAAGCACCATGGACCCGGGTTCAATTGCCGACTTGGCTTACTGTGCATGCGAAGTCTGCACATTCTCCCCACGGAGGTTTCCTCCGGGTGCTCCGGTTTCCTCCCACAAGTCCCATAAGACGTGCTTGTGAGGTGAATTGGACATTCTGACTTCTCCCTGAGTGTACCCAAACAGGCGCGGAGTGTGGCGACGAGGGGATTATCACAGTAACGTCATTGAGGTGTTAATCTAACTCTAATAAAGATTAATATTATTATTTTATACCCATCATAGTTATACATGTCATATTATATCCATCATAATATAACTATCATATTATACACAACACACTTATACACATCAGAGATATAACCATCATATTATACCCATCATATTATACACACCACATTTAGACACACCAGAAATATAACCATCATATTATACCCATCATATTTAACACATTATATTCTACCCATCATTTTATACACGTGATACTTATACCCAATATATTTACACATTATTTTATATCCATCATATTATATACATCATAGAATACCTGTGATCCTTAAACCCATCATATTATACACATTATACTGTACCCATCATATTACACCCATCCTTCCATAAGAAGTCACATTTCACACCAAACATGAAGCAAATTCAGTGAGGTGACACATCACAGCAATTCAAATATCGAGTTCACATTTCTGAGAATTCCAGCCTGAAGAAACAGTCAAAATAAAATATTAGCATTTTTGAAAAACAGTCTGCAAAAAGGCAGACACAGAAGAATTCTGGCCTGTTAACCACCAAACCTGGATCCATTACCCACACAGTATAAACATTGCAGTAAGGATTGGATTGCACAAACTCTCTAAGTAGCCAAAGGAAAAGATCAGAGTGTTTTTTTGTCAGGGGGGGGTGGAATTACAAGGTTTTGTCAGTTATTTCAGCAAACAGAATCCTGCGGAGATATGTAAATATAAAGCCGCAAGCTTCGTTTGATCAAAGTCTTGAAAACAAGTCTGTTCAGGTCAAGTGTGTAACCGTTTCCCAGGGATATCTCCAGTTGCTCTTTCCTCTGGTGATTCCTGCTCAATTTATTTGGTGATTTATACATGACATGGAGACCGGAAATGGTTCACTGATTGGCTCTCAATAGAGTAAGTGACCAGCACTGACCATCTGATCCCAGGTTCAATTCCTGGCTTCCACTAATTTAGCTGAGGTCAGGATGGTAGTCCGAGGCCTGCAGCCACCTCCTGAGCTGCACTGGGGAGGATGGGGATGACAGTCAAAGATTGCATGTGTGTATATTTGCACGCGTGTAGTTTATATATTTATTCATGGGATGTAGGTGCCTCTGCCTCAGCCAGCATTTGTTGTCCATCCATAAGTGCTCTTTAGAAGGTAGTAGTCAGCCACCTCCTTGAACTGTGTAGTCCATGACGGGCAGGTACACCCACAGTGGTGTTAGAGAGGAAGTTCCAGGACTTTGACCCAGCAACAGTGAAGGAATGGAGATATATTTCCAAGTCACGATGGGGAGTGACTTGGAGAAAATCTTGCAGGTGGGCGGCAGACTGGTTACCTCTGCAACCTCACAGCACCAGGGACCCTGGTTCAATTCTGGCCTTGGGTGACTGTGTGGAGTTTGCACGTTCCCCCCAAGCCTGCATGGGTTTCCTCCGGATGCTCAGGTTTCCTCCCACAGTCCAAAGGTGTCTAGGTTAGGCAGGTTGGCAATGAGGGCAGCACGGTAGCATTGTGGATAGCACAATCGCTTCACAGCTCCAGGGTCCCAGGTTCGATTCCAGCTTGGGTCACTGTCTGTGCGGAGTCTGCACATCCATTGTGTGCGTGGGTTTCCTCCGGGTGCTCCGGTTTCCTCCCACAGTCCAAAGATGTGCAAATTAGGTGGATTGGACATGATAAATTGCCCTTAGTGTCCAAAATTGCTCTTAGTGTTGGGTGGAGTTACTGGGTTATGGGGATAGGGTGGGGTTACTGGGTTATGGGGATAGGGTGGAGGTGTTAACCTTGGGTAGGGTGCTCTTTCCAGGAGACGGTGCAGACTCGATGGGCTGAATGGCCTCCTTCTGCACTGTAAATTCTATGATCTAAAGTATGCCCCTTAGTGTCCACAGGTGTGTAGGGTAGGGAGGTTATGGTGATAGGGTGGGGAGTGGGCCTAGATTGGGTGCTCTTTCAGAGATGCAGATTCTATGAGCTGAAGGCCTCCTTCTGCACTGTAGGGATTCTATGGAAATTACACTGGAAGGTGGTGATGTTCCTAGGTGTCTGCTACCCTTTTCTTTCTAGGTTAGCTGATAAAAGTCGGTGGTTTGGAAGGTATTGTCAAAGGAGACTTGTCGGGTTTCTGTCTTTTAGATGGAACACCCTGCTGCCACTGTTGAGAATGGCCCCCATTCTCATCCAGGTGAGTAGAAATTAATCCATCACACTCCTGGCTTGTGCCTTGTAGGTGGGGGAGAGGCTTTGGGGAGTCAAGAGGTCAGTTACATGTTGCCTCTGACCTGCCCTTATAGCCATAATGTTCCAATCCATCGTCCACACCTTATTTTACATCCAAAAGACAAAAGACCTCTTCCAACCTTCCCCCATCACACAGCACTGGCCCGCAGTTATCAAAATCCACGGCGAGGCCTTAGACAACATGGACCACTTTCTATACCTTGGGAGCCTACAGTCAACAAGAGCAGACATCGATAACAAGGCTCAACATCACCTTCAGTGTGCCAGTTTGTGGAGGGCACAGCAGACCACCACAAAGTAGGAGACTTTCTTGGGGTGTTGAGCAGGGCACCACCAGAGTGGTCCAAGCATCGGAACCACATTTTGAGCGGTCCGATGCACTGCTTGCTCACAGCACGGGTGGCAACATGGGCCTCATCATATCTGGTCTCCGCCTCAGTCACCATCCTCTGCACTGGTGTCATCAGGCAGGACTCAGCGGGTACCCCTTGTCCCCCAAGAGCCATCCCATCATCCTGCGGTGATCTTCGAAGACACTGGGGAACTCCAAGTGCCCCAAGATATAGCTGTCATGCACGTTTCCCTGGGTAATGGGCACACACGTGCAAGATATGGAGATGGTGCTCTCACACAATCTGAACATTCAGGGAGTGGAAACCCTTTCTGTTAATAAGGGTTACTGATGCCCCAGTGCGCAGAAGACGACATGCGTGCATTGATTTCCCCCTGGGCCTGGGGCATCATGGTGGTGGCAGAGAATCCTGCGGCCTGGGCATGTTGCTGGGTCTGGTCCAAATCAAAGTTGGTGTTGTTGGATGACTGGGCATACAGATGGCGCAATTCTCTTGCAGCCTTCACTTGAGCTATTCCGAGGAGGCTGGCTGTTTCATAAAGGGACTTTTGTGTTCTCTGCTGATATTGAAGATGCGACTGCCAGTCCCCAACAATTTTCGACTCATTTTCCTCATGCTCTGACAGCTACTGCTCTTTGTCATCTCGTGGTTATATTAGCTCAGGGGCTGAGCCGATCCTCTCCCAATACTTCCTGTTACATCTTTCCTTGTCATCAGATTTTGGTACTCCTGTGACTTTCCTCCACCTCATTATTCACACATAGCAATAATTCCTCAACTGGGGACTCCCTGACTCCTATGCAAGTTGAGTATTGAACTTCATTCTAAGCCAAGCTTTCTTTTCTAATTCATCCACAGGGTATGGGTGTTGCTGCTCAGGATATCTTTAATTGCCCCTCCCTAATTGACCTTGAGAATTGCCCTTAAGGCACCAATTATTCAAGACTGAGATGTGAAGAGATTACGTCACGCAAAGGGTTGTAAATTCTCTACCGCAGAGGGCTGCAGGTGCTCCATTATTGAATATCGTTACGTTTGGGCTGAACAGATTTTTGGTTTCAGAATTGATGGATTTGAGGAACGAGTGTGATAATTGAAGCTGAACCTCAAGATTAACCACGGTCGCATTGAATGGAACAGGCTCAATGGGCCAAATTGTCCAATCCTGCTCCTATTTCTTGTGCCCCTTGAGAAGGCCCTGGTGCCTTCATGAATTACTGCAGTCCATGTGGTGTAGGTACACCCACAGTGCTGTTCGTTTGGGGTGTTCCAGGATATTGACCCAGCTACAGTGAAGGAACGGCGATATATTTCCAAGTCAGGGTGGTGAGTGACTTGGAGGGGAACCTCCAGGTGGCAGTGTTCCCAAGTTTCTGCTGCTCTTGTCCTTCTAGATAGCAGTGGTCATGGGTTTGGAAGGTGCTGCCCAAAGGACCTTGGTGAGTTCCTGCAATGCATCTTGTAGATGGTACACACGGCTGCTACTGTGCATTGATGTTGGGGGGAGTGAATGTTTGTGGATGGGTGCCAACCAAGCAGGCCGCTTTGTCCGAGATGGTGCCAAGCACCTTGAGTGTTGTTGAAGCTGCTGTCATCCTGGCAAGTGGAGAGTATTCCATCACACTCCTGATTTGTGTGCTGTAGAGGTGGATGGGTTGCCCTGGTCTCTGGTCTGCTCTTGGAGCCTCAGTATTTATATGGCTAGTCCAGTTCAGTTTCTGGTCAATGGTAACAACCAGGGTGTTGAAAGTGGGGAATTTTATCTCGATAGTAATGTTGAGTGTCAGGAGGAGATGGTTAGATTCTTGAGGTATTGGGGTGGGATATCAATTTGGACATTGAGGTTTATGGTGCGAAAATGTCAACAACAAAGCATGTATGGAAGAAAGGATTTTATCCTGACCTCCCTACCCTGCCCTCCATCCTCCCCACTGAAGACCTGGCTTCGAACGTTCACTTAGTATCTGGAGACTTGTCCAAAGTTGCTGTGAGCCCACAATAGAGAACTTCACATCATTGAGCCAGAAAGGAGGCCCTTGATTGGTCGGTCACAAAGTGATTTCAGCCCCTGGTGTGCGAATCCAAAATGGAATTATCCTTGTGCGTCTGAACCCAGTTACACAGAGCAGCGTTGCTTCAGGGGCATGAGGAAATCTGGTGCTGGAGATTGGTCTCACAGTTGAATTGTTTGTTCATTTTACCTCCAGAATACACTGAATTCTTGGGATGTTTTGAGGGATATACTAAACAGCTATATATAAATCTAAGTCCAGGTTAGCCACAGCTCAGTAGTTGTCCCTTATAATGGTCGTTGGTTCTCGCTCCACTTTGACCAATATCTAGTCTTGACATTCCAGTGGAGGATTGCGGGAATGCTACACTTATATAGGGCCTTGGTGAGGCCACACCTGGAATATTACGTGCAGTATATCCCAGTTCCTGGGGTGGCAGGACTGACATATGAGGAGAGATTGACTAGGTTAGGAATGTATTCGGTGTAGTTCAGAAGAATGAGGGGGGGAACCTCATAGAAACCTATAAAACGTTAACAGGACTAGACAGGGTAGATGCAAGAAGGATGTACCTGATGGTGGTCTTATGGTTTTGAAAAGCAGTTATATATATAGCAGTTGGGGCACAGAGGATCAAAGGATATGGATGGAAAGCGGGAACAGGCTATTGAGTCGGATGATCAGCCATGATCATAATGAATGGCAAAGCAGCCCCAAATGGGCAAATGGCCTCCTCCTGCTCCTATTTTCTATGTTTTTATGTCAGGGGTGCTGTCTTTCAGAGGAGTTGGCAAACTGAGGCCCTTTCAAGAATCCAATGGTAACATTTTACAGGAAAGCAAAATAATTTACCACGTGCGCTGGTAATTATTCATCCCTCAAATCACAAAAACAAATTATTTAATTGCTGGTTCTGGGAGCTTGCATGACATAAATTGGCTGCTGTGTTTCCCACATTACAACAGTGACAACACCAAAAAGTACTCAGTTGGCTGCGGAGCCCTTTGAAATTGTCAAATAGTTATCTTCTTTATTTTTTATCCAAGCATTTATAACAACTCAGCAATAATCAAATGCTTGCTTCTTTTCCAACTCAATTGACATTCAGTTAAAACAGCCTAGTAGTCAGGAACGATAAAATCCTGCAGCTTTTCCTTGTTGAGAGATCACCTACTTCACTAAGTGAGTGTAGAAACAGTTCTTGGTACTTTGTGGAAACTGTGGTCACTGATCCTTCAGGATGTGTAAAAATAGCCGGGAATAATGTGGGGGAGCTGATGAGCTGGGCTTCATTTTCAACCTGGAATGTGCTGCAGGCCCTTTGAGCAACTGCCTAACCGCAGCCTATTTTCAGAAGAGCTGCGAGATCCCTCGTCTGCTCCATATTACCTATATTTGTTGACGAAAGAAAAAAATATTGGGACAGGGCTCGGGAGGGGAGAGGCTCTGATTCTCAGTCAGGCTTCCCAAACTATATATAGAAAGACAGGACCTGCATTCCGACAGAGCTTTTATGAAGGAAGGACATCCCAAAATGCCTCTCGGCCAATGAAGAGGTTTTTGAAGTTGGAATGTAGGAAATCCAGCTGCCAGGTTGAGCACAGCAAGTTCCCGCAAAGCAGCAATGTGATAATGACCAGAAAATCGACTTTAGTGTACTGATTGAGGGTGGGCATCGGTTAGCTCAGTTGACTAAATGTCCAGTGTGTGATGCAGAATGATGCCAACAACACGTCTTCAATTCCCATACCGGCTTTGGTAGTTCATAGAGTCCTGCCTCCTCACCGTGCTTGATGTGCAATAGAAAGTTAGAGAACCTGAAGCTATAAAACCAATTTTCTCTCTCTAATAGTGAGAGATACCGATGGTCCACGAGGACGAAAGCTAATTATTGATATTGATTGATGGATTAATATTGGCCAGGACACCAGGTGGAATTCTGCCATTCATCTTCAAATGGTGCCTCAACTTGGCATCATTAGAAGTGGAATATTTCATCAGTATTGCACCGGAGTGTCAACCTGAGTTCTTGTTGAGCGTCTGGAATGAGTGAGAACCCCTGAGCTTTATTTCTGAGGCATGAGTGCCCAATGCAATCCTCTGCTGTATTCCAAGAAAACTAGGAGGCTGAGTGTTTGCTTGGAGAGGGCTAGCGAACATATTCACAGATTCACAGAGAGGTTGCTAGCTGTCTTGTATTTGAGCACATGGGAGGGGTGCAGAGTGGAAGAACTGCCACCTTCCCAACTCCCCCAATTAAGCTATGGCGGGGAAGGGAACAAAGGTGGTATGTGGTCTTCTTGCCCGAAAGCTAATTGAAGCCCTTGAAGGTGCCACTTAAAGGTCTTATCCCTAGTATTCAAACAGCTGTCAATGGGGAACTCTGGGATAAACGCATGGAAAACCCTGGCAAGATTGCTTGCAGCATGCTAATATTTCATATTCAGGCATGTTGAGCCAGTGGTCACCATCCGTGTGGAGTTTGCACATTCTTCCCGTGTCTGTGTTTGTCTCAACCCCACAACCCAAAGATGTGCAGATTAGATGAACACAATTGGGTATTATAAATCCCGATCAAGTGGCCTGGCATTGGTCCCAAAGTCAGACAACCTCTTACCCTTTCACTCAACCCCCATCCTGACCACACTTACTACTCTCCAGGATTCCAACGTCACTCCCTGATGATGGCCTCAGTGCATTACTCTGGCCACCACCATCAGCTGGAGAGTTATTGGCCTCTGATTGGCTGGCAGATTTCAGGGATGAGCTTTCTCCCCGGCTCGGGAATGGGGCGGTGGATGGGGTGGGGGGATGGGGCGGGGGCATTAGGTTGAGAGTGAGGTGGAGGGGAAAGGTTGGGAGGGGATGAGGTGGGAGGGATGGGGCAGGGCGGATGGGGTGGGGGAATGGGGCCGGGGAATTGAGTGAGGAGGATGGGGCAGGGGGTTGTGGTTGGGGAGTGGGACATGGGGGTACGATTCTGTGATAGGTTGCTGGGCAACCTACCCCTCTCAGAGGTGAGGTCCTCATTTCAATATTTTAAGTTTATATCTTTCTCCAGCTTCAAAATATGAGGATTGCTATGTCAAACAGCCAGGACTACCTGTGGGCCTGCAGAAGCATGAATGCTTCCCGAACCCTCCGCACATTCACAAACTACCCTTTCAGCCAACTAAGCAAACAAAATTCACAATGAAATTTTGTCCCAAAGTCCTGCATGCTGACAGTTTAAATCGCTATCCGACACTGCGATCTGCTGACAACAAATCCATTCCAATCACCTCTACTGGAACTGCCCTGGGAGTTTGGATATGGGCAGTGTGGAGGAAGCTTTATTCTGTATCTAACCCTGTGTTCTATCTATCTTAGGAGTGTTTGTTGGAGACAGTGTGGAGGAAGCTTTACTCTGTATCTAACCCCATGTTGTATCTGTCCTGGGAGTGTTTGATGGAGGGCAGTGTTGAGGGAACTTTACTCTGGACGTAACCCCGAGCTGTACCGTCCTGCGAGTGTTTGATGGAGATAACATATATAAACCCATGCTGTACCTGTCCTGCGACTGTTTGATGGGGATAGTGTAGAGCAGGGGTGGGCAAACTACGGCCCGCGGGCCGCATGCAGCCCGCCAAAGATCAAGTCATAAAAAAAAAAAAAAAAGGTTAATGGGGGGGGGGGGGGGGGGGCTGTTGTGTTACTGGTATAGGGTGGATACATTGACTTGAGTCGGGTGATCATTGCTCGGCACAACATCGAGGGCCGAAGGGCCTGTTCTGTGCTGTACTGTTCTATGTTCTATATGAGGCGCTTTTCAAATAAATGTGTTTCATGTAAAGTTTCTACTTGAAAATATTAATTAATAAAAATTAATTGCTTTTTTTTTCTTTAAGAACCTTTTATTTTGGCTATTTTAAATATTAATTATTTTACTTAATATACTATGCGGCCCTTTAAAATTGTGAATTTCTGAATGTGGCCCTTGCACGGAAAGGTTTGCCCACCCCTGGTGTAGAGGGAGCTTTACTCTGTATTAATCCCGTGCTGTATCTGGCTTGGGAGTGTTTGATGCGTGTGATGAATGATTACTGCACCTTTAATGTAATGATCCCTTTAAGACCGGGTTTGGAACCCTGGGGGACTCCGCCTCCGGCTCCACCCCCCCAGGGAGCCATATATAAGGTAATGTTCAGTGGGCCGTGTGCAGTGAGCACACTTCTTGGTAGCTGTCTGGTTCTCTGCTGATTAAAGCCTTTGTATTACCAATCATCTCTCTCGACTTGTAATTGAGGGCATCTCAATGCGGACAGTGTGGAGGGAGCTTTACTCTGTAGCTAGCCCCATGCTGTACCTGTCCTGCGACTGTTTGATGGGGATAGTGTAGAGGGAGCTTTACTCTGTATTAATCCCGTGCTGTATCTGGCCTGGGAGTGTTTGATGGACACAGTGTAGAGGGAGTTTTAATCTTTACCTAACCCCATGCTGTACCTGTCTTGTGAGTGTTTGATGAAGGGCAGTGTTAAGGGAACTTTACTCTGGATGCAACCCCGTGCTGTACCGTCCTGCGAGTGTTTGGTGGAGACAACGTAAAGGGAGTTTTACTCTGTATATAAACGCATACTGTACCTGTCCTGCGAGTATTTGATGGGGATAGTGTAGAGGGAGATTTACTCTGTATCTAGCCCTGTGCTGTACTTGTCCACCATGGGGAAAGTGTAGAGGGAGTTTTAATCTTTACCTAACCCCATGCTGTACCTGGCCTGCGAGTGTTTGATGGGGACAGTGTAGAGGGAACTGTATGCTGTGGGGCATAGCCCTGCATTTGGTTGGTCCCATAACTCCCTCACACATTGGTATTTACATTTCATACAGAGTGTCTTCAGTAATCATCAGGCTCCTCATTCAGGTGAAAAAGGCATAATTTAAAAAGAAAAGTGAGGATGAAGTTTGTTATTGTAACCCATCGACTTCACTTTTATTCTTTGTAGCAGGAAATCCACTCAACTTACTCACTCTGCGCTATTTCTTTCATTATTTGTTCAGGGATAGGTGTCATTGGTTAGTCCACCATTTATTGCCCATCTCTAATTGCTCTTGAGAAGGTGGTGATGACCCTCCTTCTTGAACTGCTGCAGCCCATGTCATGTAAGTACACCCGCAGTGTTGTTAGGGAAGGAGTTCCAAGATGTTGCTCCAACGACAGTGCAGGAACGACGATATATTGCCAAGTCCGATGGTATATTGCCAAGTCCGATGGTATATTGCCAAGTCCGATGGTATATTGCCAAGTCCGATGGTGAGTGATTGGAGGGGAACCTTCAGGTGCTGGGGTTCCCAGGTATCATCTGCCCTTGTCCTTCATTTTATTTTCATAATGGCTGTGAGTTTGGAAAGTGCTGCCTAAGGAACCTTAGTGAGTTCCTGCAGTGCATCTTGTAGATGGTATACATGGCTGCCATTGTGAATCGGTGGTGGAGGGAGTACATAGTTAATGTGGTTGAGGTGTCAATCAAGCTGCTTTTTCCTGCAGGTACCACACGTATTGTGTTGTTCCATCACACCCCTGAATTTTGCCTTGTATGTGGTGCACATCGCACTCCTGACATTGTCCTTATGTGGTGGACAGGTTTTGGGGACTCAGGAGTCATTGTGAGTTATTCACCGCAGGATTCCCAGCCTCTGACCTGCTCTTGCAGCAGCAATACTTATATAGCTAATCCATTTCAATTTCTGATCAATGATAACCCCCAGATCTAACAATATGGATCCCCGGGTGTAACAATATGGATACTGTATGGCTGATGAAGGGTTGACAATTTTATGTAAATACACCTGTCGGTCGTTCTGGGTGAGTGTGCTTAACACTCAATTTGGCTCTGTTTCTTTACTTAGCTCTGGAGTCGCCAGGTATCGTTAAGATACCGCCACAAGTTCAAGGTGAAGGTCAAAGCAATAAAACCATACACCAATTAGTAAATTCAAACAACTGAGTTTATTATAATACAATTAGAATAACTACCCATGCAAACGCTAAAAGGATTAAGCTATTCCTACCGCTAAATAAACTAATACTTATCTCAAAGGAACTGCTGGGTCAGGGAACAAGGTCTCTTGCTCTGCTCTGGTCTGCAGACTTCAGGTTGGTATAAGTTAAAAGGGGTCAGGAGTGTCTATCTCTGGTAGCGATCGTTGTGAGACACTTACTTGCTGGCGGCTGCTGTCCGAACCTCTCTCTCTCTCCTTCAGGGTCTTCTTGGCAAAAGCTGGTCGAGGTGCTGGTCCACGGAGGAGTGTTGGTCAAAGAGAGAGGAGGGCTGAGCAAGAAGACTGAACCATGTGTGGGACCTGTCTTTTATAGGTCCCAGGGATCCGCGCCCCTTTGGGCGGACTCCCTTACCTGCTTGGAATCGATTGGGTTTCTTCCCAGTCGATATGTTTGAATCCCCCCAATACTGAGGCTGTTCCTTAGCTACTGGGAGGGCTCTCAGGCTCTTTGTTTTCGAACCCTGTTGGTGCCTGAGTGTGTGGTATCCTTTACAATGTTGCAGTTTCTTCCTCATTTGTGTCCATTGTCTCTGGAATCGTTCCATTAACATGCAAATTATCCCGGTGATTGCCTCATCAGTATGCGGAACGTTCGTTTCGGTGCTGTCTGCTTTCTTAGCAGACAGAATCCACACCTGCTAGGTGCAGCCTGCTGGCGCTGCAAACAATGTCCATTTTATCCTATATGCTTTGCGTTCTTCCATTTTCTATTCAGGGAAATGGCCAACTTCAGTGGCTACACACCTCACCACCAGATGGTGATCAAGAGCAGTCACGTGAATCACGTGACACCCTTGATTCAGGGAGAAGATGATGTTTAGGGCGTGAGAGAGAGTAGGTGTTAATTTGGAATTCTGTAGATAGAGTTATAGCAGAGTTTATTTAGCAACCTTTGTACTTAGTAAAACGTTTGAATCTAGTTATGAGTAGATCATAGATCATAGAACAGTACAGCACAGAACAGGCCCTTCGGCCCTCGATGTTGTGCCGAGCAATGATCACCCTACTTAAACCCACGTAACCCGTATCCCAACAATCCCCCCATTAACCTTACACTACGGGCAATTTAGAACGGCCAATCCACCTAACCCGCACATCTTTGGACTGTGGGAGGAAACCGGAGCACCCGGAGGAAACCCACGCACACACAGGGAGGACGTGCAGACTCCACACAGACAGTGACCCAGCCGGGAATCGAACCTGGGACCCTGGAGCTGTGAAGCATTGATGCTAACCACCATGCTACCATGAGGCCCCTGTGTTAATAAATTAGCTTTGTCAATCAGCATAGCTTAATGTTCTTTGTTGAACACAACACATCAAAGCCATCCCCACCAAGAAAACAGAGAACATCACACCAGGATGTTGATAGTGGGGGATTCAATGATGGTAAGGCCATGGAATGTCATGACACAATGTTTAGATTCTCATTTGTTGGAGATGGCCATTGCCTGACACTTGTATGGATCGAGTGTTTTATGCCACTTATGTAGTCCATATGTGTAAATATATGCCTTTGTTGCTTTTGGACATGGACTGCTTCAGTATCTGAGGAGTCACAAATGGTGCTGAACATTGTGCACATCCCGGCTTCTGCCCTTATGATGAAATGAAGGTCATTGATGAAGCAGCCGAAGATGGTTGGGCCTAGGACACAACCCTGAGGAACTCCTGCAGTGATGTCCTGGGACTGAGATGATTGACCTGCAACCATTGCAACTATCTTCCTTTGTGCCAGGTATGACTCCAACTAATGGAGGGTTTTTCCCGATTCCATTGATTTCTGTTTTGCGAGTAGGGCTCCATGATACCAAACTGTGGAAGACTCCTTCCATTACTTTATTGATGATGGAGAGTAGACTGATAGGGCAGTAATTGGCTGGGTTGGATTTGTCCTGATTTTTGTGTGCATGACATATGTGGGTAATTTTCACATTGCCAAGTAGGTGCCAGACTTGTAGCTGTACTGGAACTGCTTGGCTAGGAGCGTGGCAAGTTCTAGAGCTAGTCAGGACCAAAGCCTTTGTCATATCCAGTCCCTTCAGCTGTTTCTTGATTTCACGTGGAGTGAATCTGTAGTGGGGCCTCTTCAGGTGGCGATGTTGGGGGAGAGCATCAATCAGTGGTACTGGTCGGTCCCTGTGGGCTCCATTCTGCAAGGAGGAGAGCCTTTGACAAGCTTAGAAGTGGAGCTAGATGTCATGAGGTGAGTAAGAAAGTAGCAAGAAGTCCATGATGCTTTGGACCTCAGGGTGATCACAAGATGGTGTAATGGACAATTTTAATACTTAATGTTGAATAACTGCTTAATAGTGTGATTAACCAAAGCTGCAGGCGTTTGTTTGTGTGTGTGTGTGTGCAAGGTTAGAGAGAGAGAAACTGCAAAACTGATATCCCAGCTGTCTGAAGGTCGAGATAGTAAAGCTAGGAGAAAAACAACTCCTTATATGGAATGGAGATTTACTAGTATCTTTTGAATGTATAAAGACTTTCCTTTCTCTCCTATAGAAAGAGGAAGGTGTCCTCTGCAGAGTTAAGAAATAAACTAACTTGCTCTTATTCATGACTGATTGTTTCTGAGTTTTCCTTTTTCCCACCACAATGGTTATCCGCTCGGCTTCTCTGTGAATGTTTCAGCCTTCTACTTTGTATCGATGTGCTAGACTTCCCCATCATTGAGGATGGGGTATTTGTGGAACCGTCTCCCCCTATTAGTTGTTAAATTGTCCACTACCATTCACAATTTGCCAGTGATACCTACATCCCATGACAGAATAAAAAAGACAAATTTCTCAGTAAAACCCCTTATGTTGCAGAACCCATCGAGCGGATTGTTGGAATGTACCATCTCTCTCTCTCTTGGTTATCACTCAAAGAGATCCAGGGATTTGGGCTAATGAATTTGGAAATTTGGGCCTCTTCTTTAGTGAAACTTCTGCTGTATTTTTTCAGTGTCCAATGAATGTTCCACCTGATGTTGTACTTGGCCTGAGGACACTGACCAATAGTTTTGTGGTGATGAAAGCAAATTACTGCGGATTCTGGAATCGGAAACAAAAAGAGAAAGTGCTGGAGTCATCCAGACTCAAGTTGTTAACTCCATTCTCTCTCCACAGATGCTGTCAGACCTGCTGAGATTATCCAGTATTTTCTGAGTTTGGTGAGGATTCCTGTTTTGACTCTTGCATGAAGCACAGCCCACCTACTGAGGAGAATGTGGAACCTTCCCGCCCATCGCAATATAATACGACACATTTCAGAGGACTAGCCAGTGAAGTGAGAGGCCTCTTTTTGTCAACCTGAAGGTACATAGAACATAGAACGATACAGCGCAGTACAGGCCCTTCGGCCCACGATGTTGCACCGACCTGGGAAGTCAAAAACTAAAGGCCATCTAACCTACACTATGCCATTATCATCCATATGCTTATCCAATAAACTTTTAAATGCCCTCAATGTTGGCGAGTTCACTACTGTTGCAGGTAGGGCATTCCACGGCCTCACCACTCTTTGCGTAAAAAACCTACCTCTGACGTCTGTCCTATATCTATTACCCCTCAATTTAAGGCTATGTCCCCTCGTGCTAGCCACCTCCATCCTCAGGAGAAGGCTCTCAATGTCCACCCTATCTAACCCTCTGATCATTTTGTATGCCTCTATTAAGTCACCTCTTACCCTTCTTCTCTCTAACGAAAACAACCTCAAGTCCATCAGCCTTTCCTCATAAGATTTTCCCTCCATACCAGGCAACATCCTGGTAAATCTCCTCTGCACCAAAGCTTCCACGTCCTTCCTATAATGAGGCGACCAGAACTGTACGCAATACTCCAAATGCGGCCGTACCAGAGTTTTGTACAGCTGCAACATGACCTCATGGCTCCGGAACTCAATCCCTCTACCAATAAAGGCCAACACACCATAGGCCTTCTTCACAACCCTATCAACCTGGGTGGCAACTTTCAGGGATCTATGTACATGGAAACCGAGATCCCTCTGCTCATCCACACTACCAAGAATTTTACCATTAGCCAAATAGTTCGCATTCCTGTTATTCTTTCCAAAGTGAATCACCTCACACTTCTCTACATTAACCTCCATTTGCCACCTCTCAGCCCAGCTCTGCAGCCCAGCTCTGCAGTGGTTAGCATCAATGCTTCACAGCTCCAGGGTCCCAGGTTCGATTCCCGGCTGGGTCACTGTCTGTGTGGAGTCTGCACGTCCTCCCCGTGTGTGCGTGGGTTTCCTCCGGGTGCTCCGGTTTCCTCCCACAGTCCAAAGATGTGCGGGTTAGGTGGATTGGCCATGCTAAATTGCCCGTAGTGTAAGGTTAATGGGGGGGATTGTTGGGTTACGGGTATACGGGTCACGTGGGTTTATGTAGGGTGATCATTGCTCGGCACAACATCGAGGGCCGAAGGGCCTGTTCTGTACTGTTCTATGTTCTATGTTCTATCTATGTCCCTCTGTAACCTGCAACATCCTTCCACACTGTCTGCAACTCCACCGACTTTAGTGTCGTCTGCAAATATACTCACCCAACCTTCTGTGCCCTCCTCTAGGTCATTTATAAAAATGACAAACAGCAACGGCCCCAGGACAGATCCTTGTGGTACGCCACTCGTAACTGAACTCCATTAACATTTGCCATCAACCACCACCCTCTGTCTTCTTTCAACTAGCCAATTTCTGATCCACATCTCTAAATCACCCTCAATCCCCAGCCTCCGTATTTTCTGCAATAGCCGACCGTGGGGAACCTTATCAAACGCTTTACTGAAATCCATATACACCACATTAACTGCTCTACCCTAGTCTACCTGTTCAGTCACCTTCTCAAAGAACTCGATAAGGTTTGTGAGGCATGACCTACCCTTCACAAAACCATGCTGACTATCCCTAATCATATTATTCCTATCTAGATGATTATAAATCGTATCTCTTATAATCCTCTCCAAGACTTTACCCACAACAGACATGAGGTTAACCGGCCTATAGTTACCGGGATTATCTCTACACCCCTTCTTGAACAAAGGGACCACATTTGCTATCCTCCAGTCCTCTGGCACTATTCCTGTAGCCAATGATGACATAAAAATCAAAGCCAAAGGCTCAGCAATCTCTTCCCTGGCTTCCCAGAGAATCCTAGGATAAATTCCATCAGGCCCCCGGGACTTATCTATTTTCACCTTGTCCAGAATTGCCAACACTTCTTCCCTACGCACCTCAATGCCATCTATTCTAATAGCCTGGGTCTCAGCATTCTCCTCCACAACTTTATCTTTTTCCTGAGTGAATACTGACGAAAAGTATTCATTTAGTATCTCGCTTATCTCCTCAGCCTCCACACACAACTTCCCACCACTGTCCTTGACTGGCCCTACTCTTACCCTAGTCATTCTTTTATTCCTGACATACCTATAGAAAGCTTTTGGGTTTTCCTTGATCCTACCTGCCAAAGACTTCTCATGTCCCCTCCTTGCTCGTCTTAGCTCTCTCTTTAGATCCTTCCTCGCTTCCTTGTAACTATCAAGCACCCCAACTGAAACTTCACGCCTCATCTTCACATAGGCCTCCTTCTTCCTCTTAACAAGAGATTCCACTTCTTTGGTAAACCACGGTTCCCTCGCTCTACCCCCTCCTCCCTGTCTGACTGGTACGTACTTATCAAGAACACGCAATAGCTGTTCCTTGAACAAACTCCACATATCCAGTGTGCCCAACCCTTGCAGCCTACTTCTCCAACCTACACATCCTAAGTCATGTCTAATGGCATCATAATTGCCCTTCCCCCAGCTATAACTCTTGCCCTGCGGGGTATACTTATCCCTTTCCATCACTAACGTAAAGGTCACCGAATTGTGGTCACTGTCTCCAAAGTGCTCACCTACCTCCAGATCTAACACCTGGCCTGGTTCATTACCCAAAACCAAATCCAATGTGGCCTCGCCTCTTGTTGAGCCTCGGAAGAGAAAGAAGCATTTGACAGAGATTGGATGGAATAAAAGAATTAATTCAAAGTCACAGGTAGATGAAAGGACAGGTTATTTAACCTACTGGCCAGAGAATCCACATCTTTGCTTATGGAATAACAGCACCCAGGATTTGGATTCCCTCTTTGCTGAGGTACTGTATCCTAAACCTCACTTCGGCAGCAAAGTTCATGATAGAGCTGATCCAAAATGGACTTTCTCCTCCAGGCAAGCTGCTGAGCTGGATTCCTCTCACACACGGGTATCATGGTAGTATCAATGCACTTTCTCTAGCTGTAGTCCTTGACTTGGTGAGACACCGATATTTGGCAGAGCATGGAGCAGAATGCAGCTTCAGTACCAGAGCTTTCTTTGATGTGCCCCACATTTCTCCTTCAGGAGATTCCAGGGCGATGATTTAATGCTGTGGCATTCACTTGGATGCAAATGTAGACTCATTACTGAGAAATCACTGACTGAAAAAAAACCATAACTTTGACAGACGTGTTTCAGTTTCATTCGGGATTGGGAACACTATGAAAACAAACAGCTTCGTGCTAAAAGAGAAATGTAATTTAACGCCCCTCTGCTCAGCGAAGATGGCTTAGGCACCAACTGTGGCTGGAGTCCTAATAAGTTTGAGAAGTGATTTCTTTCCGAGGGTTAACTTATAGGACTTCTGTTATGCTAACTGCTGTAAATTGAGCTCTATTAATATAACATTAATATTGAGGACACGGATTTAAAATAATTGACTAAAAAGTCAACTTGTGGAGAATTTCCGTTTCATGGAATGTGTTCCAATCTGGAAGCAGATTCAATCGCTACTGTATCAATAAGGAAAAACTCTGACGCAATGTGGACCAATGGGATTGTTCTTCCACAATGCCAGTGTAATGGGCTGAATGGTTTCTTCTTTTCTATGATTCCAGCATTAGATTTGTGAAGTAGGCCACCCCTAAAGAATGGTTCAAGATATTTTTGTTTGCTGGGGGGGACAAGTTGGGATTTTTAACATTTTTTAGTAACAAAACCAGCCTGCAGACACAGAAGCCCGTTAACCACTGACCTCCATCCATTCGCCAGCCGTGTACAAACATTTCAGGGAAGGTGCCTGGCATGTGACTGTGTAACTGTCCAAACAAAATAAAAAGATTCAAGTTCTTTTTTGGAACTGGGACAGTTTGTGGATTATTTGAAGCATACAAAATGGCCGAAACAGATGTAAATACACTGGCCTTTTAACAGTGAAACCACACGGGAAGCATGCCAGATGAAAGCTGAAGCCACTTCCTGGAGATGTTTAATTCCTCTCTCTCTGGCTCACTGTCTCTCTGGTTACACCTGCTATGTGGTGAAGCTTTGCAAACACACCCTGGCGAACAAGGAGAATGTTGAGCAAAAAGAAAAATCAGGTGAAAGATAAACACAGCAGCCCCCCCCGCCCCCTTTGGAATTGCACAGAAACCTAATAACAACCATAATGTTTCAGTTGTCCTGTCGAATAAAGAAAGTTACACATAAAGCCGAATGAAAAGCCAGTGGATAGGTACAAAAAAATAATTTCAAATAGAATGTTGGCCTTTATCTCCAAGGCCTGGAATACAAAGGTGTGGAAGCTATGTTCCAACTGTATAAAGTTATCAAAAGCTCTGGTTAGATCCCAGCTGTAGTGCTGCATTCAGACACACCATATCACCCATGGTCATATTTTAGTCTTAGAAAGAGGTGCACACAGATTCATAAGATTAAGAGGATAAATGGATTCAGGTTGTGGATCAAGATTCAAGATCTCTAAAATGATATAGGGATTTGAACCCGTCAATACTGAGAAATTATTTCCCCTGCTCCAGAAGTCTAGGATAAGGAGACGAGGACCGAGGTCATTTAGGAATGAAATCAGGAAGTGTTTTTTCACACCGCGGGTGGTGGAAATTGGAACTTTCTTTTACAAAAGGCTATAGTTGCCTGGGTTGAAAGTTCCAAGGCTAAAATCAATAAATTTTCTTTGGGAACGTAAGGGATATGAAAGCAAGGCGGGCATATGGGATTGACATACAGATCAACCAATGCTGGACCAGGTTGGAGTGGCTGAATTGCTGACTCCTGCTCCCCTGTTTCTGTTGACCATCTACTGGTTACTGTTCCTAAATTGCTGTAAATCAGATCCCTCCAACCATGCCCCCTCCCCACACTTCCTATCTATGTTTCAGAACTCTTTGTTGGGCTGTTATTAGAGGCCGTGAGCACCTCATTGAAGATGTTACATGGTGAGCTGGGTAAATCCAGCTGATATCCCAGGGATCATTTACAGACCTGTACTTAATGGTTGGAAAATAATGGGTAGCTTCCCCATGACCATTGCCACGAGTTGCTAATGATCATTGTCAATGATCCCCATTAACAGTGTGGGTGAGTAAAATACCCCCTTATATACCAAAAGTATCAAAACATTTCTAAGTTGATGATTCATGTTCAATGTCAAAAATTACAGATCAAAGGCAGAGTATGGTGACAATCAAAGGATTAGATGAAAAACAGTTCAGTTAAACTAGCCATCACTGGGAACTTCATAATGACAATCTGTCACAAGTCGGCTTACTGCAATGAAGTTACTGTGAAAATCCCCTAGTTGCCACATTCCAGCGCCTGTTTGGGTATACAAGAGGGAGAATTCAGAATGTTTAAATTACCTAACAAGCACGTCTTTCGGAACTTGTGGGAGGAAACTGGAGCACCCAGAGGAAACCCCGCAGGCACAGGGAAAAAGTGCAGACTCAACACAGTGACCCAAGCCAGGAATCGAACCTGGGACCCTGGAGCTGTGAAGCAACAATGTTACCCACTGTACGAACTTGCTGCCCATCTTGTTAGGTTGCAGAGAGATTCATTGAGGGTGTCTGCCATTTTTAATTTTCCCGATGTATGATGGTGATGACAGAGGAGGCAAAATAAATAAAAGGGAATAATACCACCGGATTAAAGGGGGTTTAGAGCTCTCTGGTAACTAGGCCAATAGATGGCAGATACAGTTTAATGTAGACAGTGTAAAATAATAATTGTAGCTATGAAATTGACAATGACCGCAGTTCTCAGGAATAATTTCCAAGTGTTGTAGCGAGTGGGAATTGCCATGTGTTTCCTGCCGCTCGGCCAAGTGAAACCTGCAACGTAATTCAACGTTCATTGGTCCACTTAAGGAGGCCTCATGGCTTCTCGCCACAAGTAACGCCTCATCATCTGATTCTCCAGGACCGAACTTGTCTGACCCCCCCACTAACAAGGTCGAGCCACTTCAACTGCACTTGCTCAGCCAACCCCAGACTTGCGGTGATGTGCCAGACTTGAGAATCCACACCTTATTCAAGGAGCGGGCCCTGGAGGTGACTGGTGTGGCCTAGGACAGGGCGGTCACCAATGCGGAAGCTGGCGGATGCCGCAGGAGGTGAGGAACCACTGGGATCGACCCGAGAACCTGTCAAATGTGAGTTGTTATTGTCTTACTGACTGACCCATCCCTCCCACTGACCACATGTCCATTCTCCTGCAGGTCCTCTACCCGACGTCGCCAGCCCATCCAGGATGGCCACCTATCCTGACTCCGAGGAGAACACCTCGGCGGGGAGCTCCGAGGATGCCACCATAATAGTCGCGGCACAACTGTCATTCCCACCGTCCACCAGCATAGATACACACATCTCGGTGGGGCATGTTAGTGGTCAGGCTCCTGGGGCACAATCTGTGAGCACCTCACTGCTGCTGATGTACACCTGGTGGAGGCAGGAACCCCCACACAAGACAGCAGTCAGAGGTCTGATGGATCCCAGGACCTGGCTGGGTTCCAGCCTGATGCTGAGCCTCTGGAGGTGGGTTGCCCGGAGCCGATGGAAACGATGGGGAGTGGCCGGGACATTCAGAGGGAGATGTCAGTGTAACTCGAGCAGATCCATAGCTGATTGGAGGAGTCCCAGAGACTACAGATGCAGGAGATGGCGCCGGCAATAAGTGGCACTGAGGCCAAGACTGCTAGGGTGGCGTATGCACTGGAGAGCCTGGTTCCAGACATTGACACCATGAGTGATGGTGTCCTAGGCATCGCGTAGTCGGTGACGGACATGGCTGAGGGTCTCAGCAGAGGGGGATGCCACCCAGTACCAGGCTGACCTTGATGAGGTTCTGCGGGCATGGGTGAGGCGGAGCTTGTCCCAGTTGCAGATGGGTATGGCTGAGGCACTGCAGAGCACGAGAACGTTGACACCATGGTGCGGACCATGGGACGCCTCAGGGCTGGCAAAGCCAGACGATGTAGGGGCAGCCGGGATTCGAACCAGCTGCTCCTCTGTCCCAAGGTGAACCCCAAATCCCTGGCCCTGCGGGCACCAATCAGGAGGAGGGTACCAACCCGAACCCATCCCATGGAGTGGCGCCGGTGGTCACCAGCTCTCCCGAGTTCCACCCCTCTGATGAGGCCACATCTCAGTGATTACACGGGGCAGGGCGGCATGGCTGTGCACGTGCCACCGACAAGTGAGCCGGGGCCCTCCGGCCCCAGAGCCCCTGAGGACGCCTGCCAGGGCCATCGGACTAGGTAAGCAGCTGGCTGCCTCCACCTCAGATGTGCATCCTGGGGAAACACCAAGACACCAAGGGGGTATTTTACACACCCATACTGGGGAAACGCTAAGAGCTAGGAGGGCCAGGCACTTTGGAGATCACTGAGGGCACCAGATAGGAGGGGGTGGGGGTGTAAGTAGGTGTTGGGATTAGGGGTTGGGAGTTTAGGGAGGCAGCACTATCAGGAATGGGGTATTGTACAGCATACTAAACAACTTTTTGCACAACCATTATGATGCCTCTGTCTCTTTCTTCCACAAAGCTAGCTGACTCCTGGACCCTTTGTCCATCTCTCCCGCTATTCACCGGCCTCGTTACGCTCGAGTACGAGTGTAACGAGGTTGGAAGATCGCACGCAATGTGTAAACTGTGGGTCAAATCCTACTTATCAGCCAATCAGAGAGAAGGTATGTCCTTCAGAGGAGCAATCCAGCTTCTTAAAGTTGAGTTATGAGGAATGTTTGAGGAAGTTGGACTTCTTCTCCTTGGAAGAGAGGAGACTCTGACCTGATATTTGAAAATAGTAATTTAGGAAGAGGATTACCAAAGTTGGTCCAAGGAATTGATTCTGAGTGATGTAGGGTCCACAACCCTGGATATAGATTAAAAATGAGGAAGCTGGGAGTTGGGAGAAAATTCACAAAGGGTAATTAGAAAACCTGGGATAGGTGTTGCAGACCTGGAATACTATGTGTGATAAGCTCTGACTGAGTCATCGAGTCTTACAGCACAGCAGCCAGAGGCCCCTTTTCCCAGCAAACATGAAGTACCTGTCAATGCTAGTCAGTAGCCATTTATGCTGTGGCATTTCAAGTGCCAGGTGGTGTTGGAACATTTTTACCTTTTGATCTATGTGAGAGGAAATGGAGTGGCCAATCCTCAATCATAACTTTCACATCTCGGTCTCCATTTGGGATATTTTCTGGACTGCTGAATGCTCCCATCTATTTCACCGCACTGGATTCCTGCATCCTTCTATGTCCACCACCGATGAACAGTAGCAGCAGTGTGCATCATTTGCAAGAAGCACTGCAGGAACTCACCAAGGTTCGTTCCAAACCCACATCTGCTATCAGGTAGAAAGACTGTGGCAGCGGATACGTGGGAACACCACCATCTGGAAGTTCCCCATCAAGTGAGACAACATCCAGACTTGGAAATAGATCACCGATCCTTCACTGCCGCTGGGTCCAAATCCTGAAGTTCCCTCCCTAACATTTCCCTCCCTAACAGCACTGTGGGTGTACCGTGCAAAATGGATGACAAGTTCAAGCGGTTCAAGAAAGCAGGTGATCGCCACCTTCTCCAGGGAACTGGGGATAACCCTCAAATCCTGTGAAGACATGAAAAAAATCTCCTCTCATTTAAGTGTGACGATCAGACAGGCACCGGTGACCTCAAGGACTTTTAATGGAGTTTTTTTTTAATGTTATTTATGTAGGGTTGACACACCATCTCCTTGTTCTGCCCAGCGGCTTTGTGATAGAATCCTTAGCATTCAAAACACCTGCGATTGAAAAGGGCAATCAGTAACATCAGCCTGAACCTGATAACCACTAGCTGTTTGGATGTGCAGCAATTTCAAAGTTGCTGATCATCCTGTTTTCCTTGTCTCAGTTTACTTTGGACCTAAACGAGCAGTTTGCACCTCATAATGGAGCACTGAATGTGAGAACAAACAGAAGTAAATGTTCAATTAGCTTTTGTCTTGTTAAATTCTTCTAATCCTCTCAAAGCAGTGTGGGGTTACATTTTGTACTGAACACCGTCTGCAGTATAAACAATCCTTTGACTGTGAAAGGAATTTCATCACAATAATTGATTAAAGCAGCAAGATATTCGCCTTCCTGGAGATCGCCTTTCTTCATTCGGTTTGGTTGGAAGCAGGAATATTCCTGCTTTATTTACTAGATTGTGAAAATGATGGCCTGTTCAATGCTGGAAGGACCATCATTTCCATTCGCCGCAGGCACATGGCCCCTTTACATTGAGCAGAATGTGATTGATGTGTCAATTCAAGTCCAATGGAAAATTGAAACTAAGTTAAAAGCAAATTACTGTGGATCCTGGAATCTGAAACAAAAACAGAAAATGTGGGACAATCTCAACAGGTCTGACAGCTTCTGTAGAGAGAGAACGGAGTTAATGTTTCGAGTCTGGTTGACTTCGTCAAAGCTGACTCATTAAACTTGCTGCTTTGTGTTTCTATAGATAATGGATGCTATTGCAAGAACTTTGCCCACTGGGAAATGGTTTGAGATTGTCCCAACAGCCTCCCAGTCAGCAACTCAGTCACACTCTGGGGCAAAATGTTGGGAGAATATTGCACTACAGATCTTAAAAACATCTATGATTTTAAAATCAGAGCCGGACTATTTTGGATCAAAATCAGGAACTACACTTTTGTTACATTCTTCTCTTCGACACAAACAAACCAATCATTTGCAAGGATTGGTGAAACAATAATGTGATTTCTTTATTTGAAGATTAAAATATACAGATAATGTTTACTATTACAATCCCAGACCAGACCCCCAACAGTGGCTAGGATACTGGACGAAAACCCAATATTTTAGTTTATTTGTAAGACTGTGCAGAAAGAATTAATGATTCGCTCCAGGAGTGATTGCATGAAAAAATAGGGTTTGGGAATTTTTAAAACAAAAATTTATTATGATCATAATATTAAACTTTTTAACTTCTCACCCAAAAAGAACAGCTTACAATTACCCCTGAACCACTAAGGCTAGGGCAGCAGGGTAGCATGGTGGTTAGCATAAATGCTTCACAGCTCCAGGGTCCCAGGTTCGATTCCCGGCTGGGTCACTGTCTGTGTGGAGTCTGCACGTCCTCCCCCTGTGTGCGTGGGTTTCCTCCGGGTGCTCCGGTTTCCTCCCACAGTCCAAAGATGTGCGGGTTAGGTGGATTGGCCATGCTAAATTGCCCGTAGTGTCCTAATAAAAGTAAGGTTAAGGGGGGGTTGTTGGGTTACAGGTGTAGGGTGCATACGTGGGTTTGAGTAGGGTGATCATGGCTCGGCACAACATTGAGGGCCGAAGGGCCTGTTCTGTGCTGTACTGTTCTATGTTCTATGTTCTAATACTCAATTCCCCATTGAACAACTCCTAAACCACTACTACTCAATTAAACAACAAGAAAAGAAAATGCAGCTGTCAATCTATCTTAAAAGTCTGCATGGCATAGAGTAACACTTGATTTCCAGAACAGATTTGGACTTCTGTTAGAACCCCTTCAGACTCTGGCTGAATATCTTCAAAAAGCTGGTTCACCTGGCGTGTTTCAGCTTCTTCCTTTCCCCCAGACAAGACTGTGCTGCTTTACATAGTACTCTTTTATAACAGTCTTACTGTTGTGGTGTCAGCATCAGGCAGATCAGAATTTAACTCCTTTCTACAAATCTTTCTCCAAAAACTGCCTCTTTAAAGCTTTTCAAAATGTCTCTTTACATTCCTTTGCTCCACCTAGCAATGACCTAATTTTTCAAAGCTGAAAAACAAATGATCTCTGCAGGCTGCAAAGCACATTAATTCCTCAGGGACTTTCCCAGTCAAACCACAGTCCATTAGCCCAGACTGAGAAACACATTCCTGTGTTATTTTCACCTTCAGGCTGCTCAAAGCACCCAAGCCATGCAAAACAGAATTCCTTAAAAAGAAAATGACCATTGTAGTCAAACACATTTGGCGCGATTCTCCCAAAACGGGAGAAATCGTAAGGCTGGCGTCAAACCCGGGCGGGTTTGACGCCAGCGCGCCCCTTCCCAACCGGGAACCGATTCTGGTCCCCGGTCGGGGCTAGCAGCCCGACGCCGCAAGCTCCGGCATCACGGGCTTAACGATTTCCGTTAAGCCCGCTTGCCGGAGTTAGCGCCGGCTGACGCGTCATATGACGTCAGCCGCGCATGCGCGGATTGGAAGACTCCAACCCGCGCATGCGCGGATGACGTCATCGCGTATTTGCGCGAAACCCGCGCATGCGCGGGCCGGGATGCCCCTCAGCCGCCCCGCGAATGGATACTGCGGGGCGGCGGAAGGACAAATAGTGCGCAGGCATCGGGCCCACTGCCCGCAATCGGTGCCCACCGATCGCGGGCCCATGGCACCCTTGGCACGGCCGTGGTACTGCCGTGCCAATCGGTGCCATGGTTATAAAAAGCGAGTTGTTCCCGCCGTTTTTACGAACGGCCAGACCAGGTCTGTTTGCCGTTCGTAAAAACAGCGTAAAGGGCTGGGACTTCGGCCCATCGAACAGCTGTGAATCGCTGCCGGCCATAAAAAAACGGCGGCAGCGATTCGTGTCGGGAGTTGGGCGGGGGGGGGGGGGAGGGGACAATAGCGGGAGGGCGGGAAAAATGTCGGGAAGGCCCTCCCACTATTCTCCGACCCGTTGTGGGGGTCGGAGAATTTCGCCCAGTCTATCCCCAGGTTTTTAACCCTTAAATTGCCCAATACTTAGAATCCAATATTCCTGAAGTCTTCCAGTCAGCAGAACTCCCCCATTAAAAAAATGAACCAGCAATGTAAACGGATGGCTTCATTTTTCTAAAATCCTTTTAATGTTAAATATTTTTAAAGATTACATACACCTTATACTCTATACAATATATAATTTTACATGTTTAAACAGGCAAACATCAACATGAATATAGTCCATGTTAGTCACCTCACACGTTATAGTCATGGTAAACCATCAGCAGTCACATTTTCTCTTCCTGCCACACGTACAATTCGTAAATTAAACTGTTGTAGTACTAAATTCCATCTGAATGGTTTTGCGTATTAAATTTGTCCCAAGAATTATAATAGATTATGGTCCATTTATACAATTGCGTCAGGTGAATTGCTACCAACATAAATGTTAAAATGCTGTAACGCCAATACCAATTCGATGTCTCCTTCTCAATGATCAAATGTTTCTTTTTGTGAATATTGAGATTGTTGGAAAAATACCCGATTGGTCTTTCAATTCCTTCGTCATCTTCCCACAGCAGTACAGCACCAGCTCCCATATCACTTGCATCAATTGCCACTGTAAATGTTTTTGCATAATTAGGTGTTGTCAACACTGGTGTGGTTGTTAACAGTCTTCAGATTATTGAATGCCTCCTGACATTCTGACATCCGCTGAAGTCTTTTGTATCTTTTCACAAGTTCAGTCAGGCTGCTGAAATTTGTCACATATTTCCAGTAGAAACCACTAATAGAATAGAATCCCTACAGTGCAGAAGGAGACCATTTAACTCAGTGAGTCTGCACCGATCCTCTGAAAGAGCACCCTGCCCTATTCCCATTACTCCACCTAATCCTTTGGACACTAAGGGACAATTTAGCATGGCCAATCCACCTAATCTGCACATGTTTGTACTGTGGGGGGAAACCCAGCACTCAGAGGAAACCCACGCAGACATGGGGAGAATTTACAAACCCCACGCAGACAGTCACCCGAGGCTAGAATTGAATCTGGGCGCCTGGGGTTGTGAGGCAGCAGTGCTAACCACTCTGCCACAGTGCCGATTTTTGGCTGTTTATTGACTCATGTCTGGAACTGTGTGTCACTTGTTCATGCCCCCTGTGTTACTGTGGCCCGGTCCTAGAACTGGGTGGTGTCAGAAGACCAGATGCTGGTACTGTTGGAGAGGAGAGGCGTTGGCCCGATTCGACTGAGCGACTCTAAGGCTGTGTTGGGATGTCTTTGTCGGCTACTGGTGACTCTGTGTTCTCAGTGCTTCTCTTCTAGTTGATGGTATTGGAAATTCTCCAATAACTTTTGTCTTCACATTCTATTGAGCCATCTGACCATGTCCAATGGTATGGCCCAAGAAGGTGACTTGAACTTTTGCAGATTCACTCTTAGCTAAATTTACCACCAATCCAGCTTCCTTTAATTGATCGAATAATTAAAAAAAAATTCAAAATGCTCAATCCATGTTTCACTGAACATCAAATCATCAATGAACACTGCACAATTGTTCAGACTCGAGGTGACCTTGTTGGTTAATCTTTGGAATGTTGCTGGTGCATTCGTCATTTCAAATGGCATAACCTTTAATTGATACAGACCATTTGGCTTCACAGAAACCGAAACTTCCTTCGCCCTGTCTGATAAAGGTATTTGTCAATATCCTTTAAGTAAGTCAAGTTTAGTAATAAAATGTGCTTGTCCCACCTTTTCAATAGTCTTCCAAATGGGGAAAAGGGTATGAATATGACTTTGCAACTGCATTAACCTTTTTATAGTCCACACAATCGTTGTGTCCCATCCGGTTTTGGTGCCATGACAATCAATGAGCTCCAATCGCGGCAACTCACTTGGATGATATCATCCATAAGCATGTTGTCAATCCCCTTTTGTACCTGCGCCAACTTTAGTGGATTGAGCCTGTATGGATGTTGTTTAATGGGAATGGCATTTCCTATATCTACATCATTAGGGGAGGCAGTGGCCTCGTGGTACTGTCGCTGGAACAGTAATCCAGAGACCCAAGATAATGATCAGGGGACCAGGTTTTGAATCCCAACATGGCAGGTTTTTTTTTTATTTGTTCATGGGATGCGGACATTGCTGGCTGGGCCAGCATTTATTGTCCATCCCAAATGCCCTTGAGGGGCAGTTAAGAGTCAACCACATTGCTGTGGGTCTGGAGTCACATGTAGGCCAGACCAGGTAAGGATGGCAGATTTCCTTCCCTAAAGGACATTAGTGAACCAAATGGGTTTTAACAACTCTCACAATGATTTTACCAGACGTTTTGAATTCAAATTTCACCATCTTATAGCAGGATTTGAATCTGGGACCCCAGAGTACTCTGCGTCCATAAGACCACAAGACAGAGGAGCAGAATTAGGCCACTCGGCCCATCGAATCTGCTCCGCCATTCAATCATGACTGATATTTTTCTCATCCCCATTCTTCTGCCTTCTCCCCATAACCCCTGATCCCCTTATTAATCAAGAACTTATCTATCTCTGTCTTAAAGACACTCAGTGATTTGGCCTGCACAGCCTTTAGAGAATTGTGAACAAGCCCTCCCAAGTCCCTTTGTGCTTATACTTTCCGAAGCATTTCCCCATTTAGAAAATAGTCTATGCCTAAATTCCTCCTTCCAAAGTGTATAATCTCACACTTCTACACATTGTATTTCATTTGCCACTTCATTGGCCTAGTTTGCCCAAATCCTTCTGCAGCCCCCTTGCTTCCTCAATACTACCTGTCCCCCTAAGATCTTTGTATCATCTGCAAACTTAGCAACAGTGCCTTCAGTTCCTTCTTCCACATCATTAATGTATATTGTGAAAAGCTGTGGTCCCAGCACCAACCCCTGAGGCACACCATTAGTCACCGGCTGCCATCCTGAAAAAGACCCTTTTATCCCCTCTCTCTGCCTTCTGCCAGTCAGCCAATCCTCTAGCCATGCCAGGATCTTACCCTTAGCACCAGGGGGCTTTAACGGACTCTAAAATCTTACCAATGACCGAAGTCAGGCTAACCGGCCGATAATTTCCCATCTTCTGCCTCTCTCCCTTCTTAAACAGTGGTGCTACATTAGCCACCTTCCAGTCCTCTGGGACCCTTCCTGCCTCCAGTGATTTCGGAAAGATCACCACTAATGCCTCCACAATTTCCTCAGCTCTCTCTTTTAGGACGCTGGGGTGTAGTCCATCCGGTCCAAGTGACCTATCCACCTTCAGACCTTTTGTTTCCCCAGAACCTTCTCCTTAGTGATGGCCACTGCACTCACCTCTGACCCCTGGTTCTCCTGGAGCTCTGGCATCCCACTGGTGTCTTCCACAGTGAAGACTGATGCAAAGTAACTATTCAATTCGTCTGCTATTTCTTTGTTTCCTATTATTACTTTTCCAGCCACGTTTATCAGTGGTCCAATGTCTATTTTTGGCACTCTCTTACCTTTCATATATTGAAAAACTCTTCCTATCTTCTTTTATATTACTAGCTAACTTGCATTCATATTTCATCTTCTCTCCCCTTATTGTTTTTTAAAATGATTCCCAATCCTCTGGCTTCCCACTAATCCTTGCCACTTTGTATGCTTTTTCTTTTGCTTTTATGCTGTCCTTGACTTTTCTCGTCAACCATGGATGCCTTGTCCTGCCCTTAGCATGTTTCCTCCTGCTTGGGATGAATTTCTGCTGTGCCTCCCGAATAACCCCCAAAACTCCTGTCATTGCTGTTCCACTGTCTTCCCTGCTAGGCCTTTTTTTCCCCAATCAACTCTGGCCAGCTCCTCCCTTACGTCTTCGTAGTTACCCTTATTTAATTGTAATACCGTTACATCTGACTCCAGCTTCTCCCTCTCAAACTGCAGGGTAAATTCTATCCTATTGTGGTCACTGCTCCCTTAGGGTTCCTTCACCTTAAGTTCCCTAATCAAGTCTGCCTCATTACATATCACTAAATCCAGAATTGTCTGTTCCCTAGTGGGCTCTGTCACAAGCTGCTCCAAAAATACATCTCTTAAACATTCCACAAATTCCTTTTCTTGGGATCCACTACCAACCTGATTTTCCCAGTCCACCTGCATATTGAAGTCCCCCATGATTATTGTGATATTGCCTTTTTACATGCTTTGTCTATCTCCCGATTTATTTTCTGCCCCACATTCTGACTACATAACTCCCATCAGGGTCTTTTTACCTTTGCGATTCCTCAACTCTACCCACAGAGATTCTATGCCTTCTGATTCTATATCGTTCCTTGCTATCGATTTAACATCATTCCTTAATAACAATGCAACCCCGTCCCCTTTGCCCATCTGCCTGATCTTTCGTTTGGACATATATCCTTGGATATTTAGATCCCAGCCCTGATCCCCTTGCAGCCACGTCTCTGTGATGTCCACAACATCGTACCGGCCAATTTCAATGTGTGCAACAAGCTCATTTACTTTGTTCCATATACTGCACGCATTAAGGTACAATACCCTCTGTCCTGCATTAACCACCTCCCTTCTCACACTTGTCACATTTTTTGCTCGGCCTGAGGGTGATGTTCTCTTATTTTTGTTCTCTATTTCCCCTTCAGTTATGACACCTTCTAAGCTAACGTTCTGGTTCGCGCACCCCTGCCATACTCGTTTAAACCTCCCGAATGACACGAGCAAACCTCCCAGGCAGGATATTGGTGCCCCTCTAGTATAGATGTAACCCATCCTTCTTGTACAGGTCGCACCTGCCCCCAAGTGATCCCAATGGTCCAGAAATCTGAAGACCAAGGCAGGCCAGCAGCACGGTTCAATTCCCGTACCAGCCTTCCCAAACAGGCGCCGGAATGTGGCGACTAGGGGCTTTTCACAGTAACTTCATTTGAAGCCTACTTGTGACAATATGCGATTTTCATTTCATTTTATTTCATTTTATGTCCTTTGTTCGTTCAGAGACATCGTTGACCCTGGCACCAGGGAGGCAATACACCATCCTGGAGTCTCTTTCACTTCCACAGAAGCACCTATCTGTGCCCCTTACTGTAGAGCCCTCTATAACTATCGTTCTCCTGCACTTTGCCCTCCCCTGCTGTGCAACAGAGCCAGTTGTGGTGCCACTGTTCTGGCTGCTGTTGTTTTCCCCTGATAGGCTATCCCCCCAACAGTATCCAAAATGGTAAAACTGTTAGAGGGGGACAGCCACAGGGATTCCTACACTGACTGCCTGTCCTTTCTATCGGTCACCCATCTGTCTGCCTGCATCTTGGGTGTGACCACATCTCTATTATAACTCCTATCTATGATGCTTTCTGCCACCTGCATGCTCCTAGGTGCATCCAACTGCTGCTCCAACTGAGCCATGCAGTCTGTGAAGAGCTGCCATTGGTTACACTTCCTGCAGACGTAGCTGACCGGAACGCTGGAAGCGTAACGGATCTGCCACACCTCACAGAGCACTGCACCCCGCTGAGTGATATTTATGCACTCGTTAATTAATTCAAAATAAACACTTAAATTGCTATTATTCAGTTATAATTAACTATATGGCCCTGGCGCTAGATTTATACTGTAAAATTAAATGCTAATCTCTGCCCTCAGGTTCAGTTACTCCTCTATCGAGTTAATCAATTAGATTTAATTAAGTTTTCAATGTTTGTTTTTTTTCAAATTTAACAGATTCCCAACCAGCCAATCAGGTCACAGTTTCCCCCCCAGATTTGAAAAGGTAATAAAATCACTTACCTTCCCAGGATGTTTTCTGGATCTCTCCCTGCAGATTAACAGTTACAAGCCAGAAGAAAAAAACCAAACGATAGGGAAAAGTACCTCCTCCCACTCTGCACCGAATTACCTCACTGCTCCAAATTACCAAGTTTCAAGGGTCTCTGGATTACTAGTCCAGTGACAATACCACTACGCTGCCATGAAATCTAAACTCAATAAAAATAAATCTGGAATTAAAATCTAATAATCACCATAAAACCATTGTCGATTGCAGCACGGTAGCATTGTGGATAGCACAATTGCTTCACAGCTCCAGGGTCCCAGGTTCGATTCCCGGCTTGGGTCACTGTCTGTGCGGAGTCTGCACGTTCTCCCCATGTCTGCGTGGGTTTCCTCCGGGTGCTCCGGTTTCCTCCCACAGTCCAAAGATGTGCAGGTTAGGTGAATTGGCCATGCTAAATTGTCCTTAAGTGTCCAAAATTGCCCTTAGTGTTGGGTGGGGTTACTGGGTTATGGGGATAGGGTGGAGGTGGGGGCTTGGGTAGGGTGCTCTTTCAAAGAGCTGGTGCAGACTCGATGGGCCAAATGGCCTCCTGCACTGTAAATTCTATGATTCTATGATTGTCCTTTGGGGAAAGAAATCTGCCATCCTTACTTGGTCTGGCCTACATGTAATTCCAGACTCCCAGCCATGTGATTGACTCATAAATGCCCTCTGAAATGGCTTAACAAGCCACTCAGTTGTATTCAACTCCTATGAAAACACAAAAAAGGAATAAAACCAGTCGCATCACCCAGCATCGACCCAGGCAACGGAAACGACAACGCAAACCCAGCCCTGTTGGCCCTGCAAGGCCCTTCTTATTAACATCTGGGGGCTTGTGCTAAAATTGGGAGAGCTGTCTCACAAACTCGTCAAGCAACAGTCTGACATATATCATACTCACAGAATCATACCTTAGTGTCCCAGAAACCACCATCACAATTCCTGGGTATGTCCTGTCTCACTGGCAGGACAGACCTGCAGAGGTGGCGACACAGTGGTACAGTCAGGAGAGTGTTGCCCTGGGAGTCCTCAACATCGACTCTGGACCCCATGAAGTCTCAGGTCTTCAGTTTAAACATGGGCAAGGAAGCGTCCTGCTGATTACCACGCACCGGCCACCATCAGCTGATGAATCACTACTCCTCCGTGTTGAACACCACGTGGAGAAAGCACTGAGGGTGGCAAGGGTGCAGAATATACTTTGGGTGGGAGACTTCAATGTCTGTCACCAGAGTAGGCTTGGTAGTACCACCACAGTCTGAGCTGGCCGGGTCCTAAACGATATGTCTGCCAGACTGGGACTGCAGCAGGCGATGAGGGAATCAACAAGGGGGAAAAACATACTTGACCTCATCCTCACCAACCTGCCTGCTGCAAATGTATTTATCCATGACAGCATCGGTAGAAGTGACCATCGGTGGAAGAGACAAAGTCCTGTCTTCACATTGAGGATACCTTCCACTGTGTTGTGTGTCACTGCCTCTGTTCTAGATGGGATGGACTTCAAACAGATCTCGTAACTCAGACTGGGCATCCATGAGGCACTGTGGGCCATCGCCCACAGCAGAATTGTATTCAACCAGAATCTAACCTCACAACCAGCATTCACCACACACTACCATTACCACCAAGCCAGGGAATCAACCTTGGTTCAATGAAGAGTGCAGGAAGACATGCCAGGAGCAACACCAGACAGACTGAAAAATGAGGTGTCAACCTGGTGAAGCTACAACACAGGACAAAACAGTTGCTTGCCAAACAACATAAGCAGCAAGCGATAAACAAAGAACAAAGAAAATACAGCACAGAAAGAGGCCCTTCAGCCCTCCAAACCTGCACCGACCATGCTGCCCGTCTAACTTTTTAAAAAAAAATTTAGGGGACCCAATTAATTTATTCCAATTAAGGGTCAATTTAACATGACCAATCCATCTAGCTTGCACATCTTTGGGTTGTGGGAGCAAAACCCACGCAAACATGGGGAGAATGTGCAAACTCCACATGGACAGTGACCCAGAGCCGGGATCGAACCTGGGACCTCGGCACTGTGAGGCTGCAGGGCTAACCCACTGCACCACCGTGCTGCCCTGCCCGTCTAGAGTTCTGGGGTCCGTATCCCTCTATTCCCATCCAATTCATGCATTTGTCAAGACACCCCGTAAACGTCACTATCGTACATGTTTCACCACCTCCTCTGGCAACGAGTTCCAGTCACCCCCTACCCTCTGTGTAAAAAACATCTCTCGCACATCAACGGGAGAGGTGTCTAGGACTAGAGTGCATAGGTTTAAGGTGAGAGGGGAAGAGATACAAAAGAGACCCGAGAGGCAATTTCTTCACACAGAGGGTGCTGAACTTCTGCAATGGGTTGCCAAAGGCAGTGGTAGAGGCGGCTACAATTTTGGCCTTTAAAAAGCAGTTGGACAGTTACATGGGCAGGGTGGGTATAGAAGGATATGGGCCAAATGCGAGTAAATGGGACTAGCTTAATGATAGAAACTGGGCAGTATGGACAAGCTGGGCCGAAGGGTCTGTTTCCATGTTGTAAACATCTATGACTATCTATCTCCTCAAACTTTACCCTTCATACTTTAAACCTATGTGTCATGTGAGAATACCTTTAAGAAATGGATGTTTAAGCAATGTACCTTTAAGAAATAGAGCAGCTCATATTACTGAAGTGATGTCAGAGGGTGGGGGGAGCTGAGCTGAGCTCACTTCTGCTTTTTGGGAGTTTTGGTTTCAGTTGGGAAAGCGGCTGAAAAGTGCCTGGCTGGTTTGCTGAAAGATACATGAAGGAAAAGAGCTTGGGTGTGTCTGTATTTGCAGTGAGCTGGATCTGCTATGATCTCTGCCAGGAAAGAATATCTCTGAACCATTTGGGTGATTTAAACTCAATAGTAACGCCTTTAACCTGATGTGTTTCTGTTTAAAGTTGTTAAGTGGGGAGGCATGGTGGCACAGTGGTTAGCATTGCTGCCTATGGCGCTGAGGACCTGGGTTTGAATCCCAGCACTGGGTCGCTGTCTGTAAGGAGTTTGCACATTCTCCCCGTGTCTGCGTGGGTTTCACCCCTACAACCCAAAGATGTGCAGGTTAGGTGGATTGGCCACATTAAATTGCCCCTTAATTGGAAAAAATGAATTGGATATTCTAAATTTATTTAATAAATAAAGAAAATAAAGGTGTTAAGTCCTTTGGAGGTTTGAAGGAACATTTTGAGGGATTATTTAGTGTTGTATTATTTTCGGGGTTATCTTTGAAGTAAGGGGTGTTAAGGGATGCAATGTTTATTTAAAAAGGTTCAGTTGAATTCATGGAATAAACATTGTTTTGTTTTTAAAAACCCACGTGTCCATAATTGTAATACCACACCTGGAGACCAAGCCGTGTGCTTCAAAAGCAACAATATATTAAAGGGAGAGGTTGGTTGAACTCCATGATACATTTTGGGGTTCTGAAAACGCCGCTCCCATAACATATGTACCCTAGTAATTGACTATTCCACCCTGAGAAAAAGACTATTCATTCTGTCCATGGACCTCAATCTTGTACCTTCTTTCAGGTCACCCCTCAACCTCCGTTGTTCCAGTGAGAACAAATTGAGTTTATCCAACCTTTCCGCATAGTTAATGCCCTCCATACCAGGCAACATCCTGGTAAACCTCTTCTGTACCCTCTCCATTGACTTCACATCCTTCTGGTAATGTGGCGACCAGAATTGAACACTATATTCCAAGTGTGGCCTAACTAAGGTTCTGTACAGCTGCAACATGACTTGCCATCCAATGAAGGCAAGCATGCCGTATGCCTTCTTGACCAACTTATCCTCCTGCGTTGCCACTTTCAGTGACATGTGGACTTATACACCCAGATCCCTCTGCCTGTCAATACTCTTAAGGGTTCTGCCTTTAACTGTATATTTCTCACCTGTATTAGACCATCCAAAATACATTACCTCACATTTGTCCAGATTAATCTTTATCTGCCATCTCTCCGCCCAAGTCTCTAACCTATCTATATCCTGCCATATCCTCTGACAGTCCTCTCCGCCCAAGTCTCTAACCTATCTATATCCTGCCGTATCCTCTGACAGTCCTCATCGCTATCCGCAATTGCACCAACCTTTGTGTCGTCTGCAAACTTTCCAATCAGACCAGTTGCATTTTCCTTCAAATCATTTATATATACTACAAACAGCAAAGGTCCCAGCACTGATCCCTGTAGAACACTGTGAGTCATAGTCCTCCATTCAGAAAAGCACCTTTCCACTGCTCCCCTCTTTATGCTATGACCGAGCCAGTTCTGTATCCACCTTGCCAGCTCATCTCTGATCCCATGAGACTTCACTTCTGTACCAGCCCACTATGAAGGACCTTGCCCAAGGCCTTACTGAAGTCCATGTAGACAACATCCACTGCCCGACCTTCATCAATCATCTTCGTCACTTCCTCCCCTTCACAAAACCATGCTGCCTCTCAGTAATATGTCCACTTGCTTCCAAATGGGAATAAGTCCTGTCTCAAAGAATCCTCTCCCATAATTTCCCTACCACTGACATAAGGCTCACTGACCCTTCTTAAACAAAGGAACAACATTATCTATTCTCCAGTCCTCTGGGACCTCACCTGTAGCCAGTGAGGATACAAAGATTTCTGTCAAGGCCCCAGCAATTTCCCCCCTTGCCTCCCTCAGTATTCTGGGTATATTCCATCAGGCCCTGGGGACTTATTAACTTTAATTTTTTTCAAGAAGCCCAACACCTCCGGCTTTTTGATCTCAATGTGACCCAGACTATCGACACACCCTTCCGCAGACTCATCAGCCCCCAAGTCCTTCTCTTTGGTGAATACTAATGCAAAGTACTCATTTAGTACCTCACTTATTTACTCTGGCTCCACGCATAAGGACGAGTGTGCCACCCATTTCTCTGGCTACCCGCTTGCTCTTTATATACATATAAAAAGCCTAGGGATTTTCCTTAATCCTGTTTGCCAATTAAGTTTGTGCCCTTTTTAGCCATCCTGACTCCTCGTTTAATTTCCTTCCTAATTTCCATATACCCTTCATGGGCTTTGTCTGTTCCCAGCCTTCTAGCCCTGGACAATTCTTCCTTTTGGACTAGGCTCACAATATCCCTCATTATCCAAGGTTCCCGAAACTTGCCATACTTATCCTTCTTCCTCACAGCAACATGCTGGTCCTGAATTCCTATTAACTGACATTTGAAAGCCTCCCACATCCCAGATGCTGATTTACCCTCAAACATCTGCCCCCAATCTACATTCTTCAGTTACTGCCTAATATTGTTATAATTAGCCTTCTCTTAATTTCGCACCCTCACTCGAGGACTACTCTTATCTTTATCCAACTTACGCATTACTGAACTATGGTCACTGTTCCCGAAATGCTCACTGACTGAAACTTTGACCACCTGGCCGGGCTTATTCCCCAATCCCAGGTCCAGTACAGCCCCTTCCCTAGTTGGCTATCTACATATTGTTTTTAGAAGCCCTCCTGGTTGTTCCTTCCAAACCTTGCCTCATCCAAGCCCCTGGCACTAAGTGAGTCCCAGTCAATATAGGGGAAATTAAAATCACCTTCCACAACATCCCTGTTGCTTTTACACCTTTCCAAAATCTGCCTACATATCTGCTCCCCTATATCCCGCTGCCTGTTTGGAGGCCTGTCGTAAACCCCCAACATTGTAACTGCACCCTTCCTATTCCTGAACTCTACCCATATTGCCACTCAATAGACAGAGCTAAGCGACTCCTCAACAAATGGATCAGATCAAAGCTCTGCAGCCCTGCCACGTTCAGCCTTGAACGGTGGTGGACAATTAAACAACTCACTGGAGGAGGCTCACCTCCAAGTCACTCACCATCCTGACTTGGAAATATGTCACCGTTCCTTCACTGTCACTGGGTCAAAATCCTGGAAGTCCCTCCCTAACACCCACACTGTGGGTGTACCTACACCACACGGGCCGCACCGGTTCAAGAAGGTGGGTCATAACCACCTTCTCAAGGGCAATTAGGGATTGGCAATAAATGCTGATTTAGCCAGCGGTGCCTACATCCCATGAATGAATAAAAAATATATATCCATTTAGCTTGTGTTTACAATGAAGTCTGCAAATGCAGGTTTCTTTTGCAATCCAGCTGGCAACAAAAGCTCTAGTTTCGTCTTCCAGCAGCTGGTCCATCACTTATACTTATTAAAAGGATGTATTGCTTTGTTGCCGTGAAAGCACTTTTGCAGGAAGCATAATTTAGGAATATTGTATGTGTGCTGTGTTGCCTGACAAGGCTGGAATAGTCCACCTCAATGGAAACTTGTGTTTTGGCAGTTAAAGGCTGCTGGTCACACAGCTTTGAAATATGTTTTGGCTTCTGTCTAATAACGTTGTAACACGGAAACAGCAAGGGGTCATTTAGCCCCTCAAGCCTGTTCAGCCATTCTTAATTCTGACCTTCTCCATCTATTGCCTTGGTTTTGTCATCCTGAACCTGAGAAAAGTTTATCAGTCTCCGTTCTGAAGTATTCAACTGACCACAGCAATAGTGACACCACCTGGCAGCATCCTGAGATGAGGTTGGACAGCCTGTGGGCTCTCCCTTGATAGCCCCAATATTATAGTCATCAACAAATCACCCTGGTCCCAAAAATATAAATGGGAAAGCCTTGGTTTGACTTGATAACTGAATTTTGTTAATTTCCCGGTCCAGACACCAACATTTGTTAGGAGATCGGACAAGAACTCCAAACACTTTTTTTTAATTTGTAAAACTGTGAGGAAAGGATACCTTGCTCCAAGTGTGATTCCACTGACGAATAGGTATAGGTTATATTAAAACAATCTTTATTATTAGCACAGGATTAAACACATTAACATCACAGAAAATAGCTCACAATTAACAGTTAAGCAATTCTTAACAATAAAAAGGAAGCACTTTAACTTCTAACTTATACATTATAGTCATCTAAATCCAATTAAGCAAGCCCATCACAGCTCAAAAGCCACTTATAAATAAAGTTCCCAAACACGGGGTTACTTACTGTACACTTGAATAGAGGTTTCTTGGAAATCCTGCTTGAAGAGAGAGAGAGACCCTTTCAAGTAACTTGCAAGATTCTTTGTGTCTTTTTCAGACTACTGCTTAACCTGACAGCCTTTGGCGAAAGCTGTTGCTCAGTACAAAGCTCCCAGCAAAATTACAAACTAAATTGCTTGCTTGAAATAAATGCGCCCCTAACTATCGCCGTAAGTACCTCCCAGAACATGGAAGCCGTAACATCCCCCGTGCCATTCAGCTCCACAAAACACCGGATGGTTGCTCTCACCTTCTTCTACACCCCCTCATCCGCCAACAACCCCATATCTAACCTCCACTGTGACCGTTGGGCTTCCCCCTACACCACCTGCAAATCCACCCACTTGCGGTGTGTGGTCAGAAACCACAATTGCTGAATACTCCGGGTTGGCTATTCCCGCCAGCAGCGCCTTATCCATCACAAAGAAATTGATATGGGAGTACACCCGATGCACATGAGAAGTACGAAAACTCCTTGGCCCTCAGTCTCCCAAACCTCCACGGTTCTACACACCCGCCTCCCACACCCCCCATAAGACCCATGACCCGCTCAGCTCCCTCGCCACCACCGACACCTTCAACGACTTAGACTGGTCCATCCTCAGATTCAGAACCATGTTAAAATCGCCATCATTATCAGCCAGTGCGTGTCCCGATCCGGGATCTTCCCTAACACCCACCTTGCAAAGTCCACCTCATCCCAATTTAGAGCATAAACATTCAAAAGAATGTTACCCACCATCCTGATCTGGCCAATATTTATCACTCAGTTAATGGTAGGGAGTTGGGAGAGTTACAGAACAAAGAGATTTAGGGGTACAGGTTCATAGCTCCTCGAAGGTGGAGTCGCAGGTGGACAGGGTGGTGAAGAAGGCATTCAGCATACCAGGTTTTATTGGTCAGAATATTGAATACGGGAGTTGGGATGTCTTGTTGAAGTTGTACAAGACATTGGTAAGACCACATATGGAATACTGTGTTCAGTTCTGGCCACCCTATTATAGGAAGGATATTGTTAAACTAGACAGAGTGCAGAAGAGATTTACGAGGATGTTACCAGGACTTGATGGTCTGAGTTATAAGGAGAGGCTGGATAGGCTGGGACTTTTTTCTCTGGAGCGTAGGAGGCTTAGGGATGATCTTATGGAGGTCTATAAAATAATGAGGAGCATAGATGAGGTAGATAGTCAACATCTTTTCCCAATGGTAGAGGAGTCTAGAACTAGAGGGCATAGGTTTAAGGTGAGAGGGGAGAGATACAAAAGAGACCAGAGGGGAAATGTTTTCACACAGAGGGTGGTGAGCATCTGGAACTGGCTGCCAGAGGCAGTGGTAGAGGAGGTTCCATTTTTAGAGTCACAGTTAGTCAATTACATGGGCAGGGTGGGTATAGAGGGATATGGGCCAAATGTGGGAAAGTGGGACTAGCTTAGTGATAGAAACTGGGCGGCATGGACAAACTGGGCTGAAGGGCCTGTTTCCATGCTGTAATCATCTATGACTCTATCACAAAAACAGTTATCTGGTAGTTAATACAAAATATTAATAATCTTTATTGTCACAAGTAGGCTTAATACATTGCTGTTTGTGGAATCCTGCTGTGCATTAATTGGCTACTGTGTAGTTTACATTTGACTTCAGAAGTAGTTCATTGGCTGCAATGGGCGGCACGGTAGCACAGGGTTGGTTTAGCACAGGGCTAAACAGCTGACTTTTAAGCAGACCATGGCAGGCCAGCAGCGCAGGTTCAATTCTCGTACCAGCCTCCCTGAACAGGAGCCGGAATGTAGCAACTAGGGGCTTTTCACAGTAACTTCATTTGAAGCCTACTTGTGAGAATAAGCGATTTTCATTTCTTTTCCATGCTTTGTAGCATTATGATAACCTAGTGAAAGGCGCTATATAAATGCAAGTTCTATCTCTTTGGCCAATCGATTAATATAGAGTCCCACATTGAAAGCCTGGATAAGGGCATTGAAACCTTTAAATAAAGGGCTTAATGCTTGTTTAAATGCTACTGTGGTTTATTCGGAGGGAACTGGCACTAGATGCACTCAGGAAAACCAAGCCTAGATTTGGCAGCAGCCCGCAAACACAATTAAGGTAAGACGTCAAAGTATATTTAGCTAATTGTGGAGCTGGGAGGAGCTGGAGTGATCTCCTTGTCCATCACTCTCCCCATACCCAGTTAAAAGTGGTTTCCTGTCCCCACTCCTCCCCCACCATGGCCGTGACACTCCCCTGTCCCACCTCCCAATCAAAGTGCTGCTACCTGAGGCCTGTTGCTATCTTCAGTCATGTTTCGCCTACAAGTTGACGGCTACTGCTCTCGGCAGCTCACTGGCTCAATGTAACTGAGCCCTGAAGATAATACCAGCAGCCCGTCTGGCCCCACCACTCGAGCATGTGAAAGACTTTTATTCTGCACCCAACCATGACAGTGGATAACTGGAAAGAGGAGATGGGAAAATGTTACATTATGCAGCCTAAGGCAGCACTAAACTCACATGAAAGAAAACACACACACATTTCCTTTTACTGAGCTTTCTTATTGAATAACAAAGTTAATTCAACATGACAGGGCCTGTTACAACTCTCCCCTCAGCCACCCCCACACAGGCTACAGATCCTGGAATATATCATTGGAAATCTTCCTACGAACAACATTCATTTCAATTCTAACCCTCTATACTGCTCAATCGGCCAATTTTACATGGGTTAGATTCCCAGTGCAAAAATCCCCTTACACTGTCTCATTGAACATTCCTAATAACAACTCTCCATATATCCCAAAGTGCTTCACAGGAACATTATAAGGCGAAATTAACCAGCAAGGGAAGGAATTTGCCATTCTAACATGGGGCAAACTCACACCGGGTATAGAGAGACATGTGGGCTGCGGTTCAGGAAAGCTCAAGCCCGTGTCCTCTGTGTGGCCTTTCTAAGGGTGTGAGACTCGGGCCTGCATGCAACAATCCTGATGCCAGTGGGTCTATTGTGGAGTGGGGGGCAGGGGTGATTTCAATCCGCCTGCAATCTTCATTGGTCAGATGGCTTCTGAAGGAGATGTGGTTCATAATAATAATAATCTTTATTGTTACAAGTAGGCACACATCAACATGAAGGAGGTGGAAGAGTGTATGTCCGGGAGGCGTGGGGTCCTTAATTATGCTGGCTGCCTTTCTGTGGCAGTGGGAATTATAGATAGTCAGTGGATGGGAGGCTGGTTTGCGTGATGGACTGGGCTACATTCACGACCTTTTGTAGTTTCCTGCGGTCTTGGGTAGAGCTGGCTCCATACCAAGCTGTGATACAGCCAGAAAGAATGCTTTCTATGGTGCATATGTAGAAGTTGGTGAGGGTCGTAGCTGACATGCCAAATTTCCTCAGTCTTCTGAGAAAGTAGAGTCGTTGGTGGGCTTTCCTAACTACAGTGGGGGGCCAGGACAGGCTGTTGGTGATCTGTACACCTAAACACTTGAAGCTCTCGACCCTTTCTACTTTGTTCCCATTGATGTAGACAGGGGCATGTTCTCCTCTATGCTTCCTGAAGTTGATGATAATCTCCTTCATTTTGTTGGCATTGAGGGAGAGATTATTGTCGTCGCACCAGTTCAGACCAGACAATACAGTCACAAGGTTTACCACATTCACCCCCTGTTTAAAAAAATTCCGGTGAGGGTGGAGTGGTCTTAAAGGTCCAGTCTGTCGGGGGCCTTGACCTTCCACCGTGATCGCCTCAGTCCCGGCTGTGGTGATGGCGCCAGCGTCAAGGCCTGCGCATCCGGGAGCACGTTGTCATCAGCTTCTTCACCCAGATGTTGGATTGGCGAAGGAGGGGGCGGAGGTGGTGATATTTGTCGCCGGTGGGCCTGTGGGTGTCAGTTCGCAAGGGAGGTGGGCAGGGGTGATGGGAGACGGTGTAGAGTGGGGAATGGTGGTGGTGGTGGTCTCCGGGGAGCCTATAGGAGCCAAATCCTGTAGGGAGACTGTGTCCTGCCGCCCGTCCTGGTGTGCCACGTCGGCGTATTGGGGGTTCGCATGGAGCAGCTGGACCTTCTCGATGAGGGGGTCGGTTTTATGGCTCCTCACATGCTGCCGGAGAAGGACGGGCCCTGGGACTGTCAGCCAGGACGGGAGCGATACCCCGGAGGTGGACTTCCTGGGGAAGGCAAACAGACATGAGGGGTCATGTTGGTAGCTGTACATAGGAGTGACCGGATGGAGTGGAGCGCATCGGGGAGGACCTCCTGCCAGCGGGAGACTGGGAGATTCTTTGACCTCAGGGCCAGAAGGACGGCCTTCCAGACCGTTGCGTTCTCCCTCTCCACCTGTCCGTTTCCCCGGGGGTTGTAGCTGGTCGTCCTGCTGGAGGCGATGCCTTTGCTGACTGACGCAAGTTGTCGCTCATAAAGGAGGAACCCCAATCGCTGTGGATATAGGCGGGGTATCCGAACAGGGTGAAAAGACTGTGCAGGGCCTTGATGACGGTGGCAGAGGTCATGTCAGAGCATGGGATGGCAAAGGGGAATCTGAAACGATGTTGAGGAAGTACACGTTACGATCAGTGGAGGGGAGGGGCCCTTTGAAGTCGATGCTGAGGTGCTCAAAGGGGCGGGAGGCCTTTACCAGGTGTGCTCTGTCTGGCCGATAGAAGTGCGGCTTGCACTCCGCGTAGACCTGGCAGTCCCTGGTCACGAACCTGACCTCCTCGATGGAGTAAGGCAGGTTGCGGGCCTTGATGAAATGGAAAAAGCAGGTGACCCCCGGGTGACAGAGATCGTTGTGGAGGGCCCGGAGTCGGTCTACTTGTTCTCTGGCACATAGAACATAGAACAGTACAGCACAGAACAGGCCCTTCGGCCCTCGATGTTGTGCCGAGCCATGATCACCCTACTCAAACCCACGTATCCACCCTATACCCGTAACCCAACAACCCCCCCCCCCAACATTACTTTTTACTACACTACGGGCAATTTAGCATGACCAATCCACCTAACCTGCACATCTTTGGACTGTGGGAGGAAACCGGAGCACCCGGAGGAAACCCACGCACACACGGGGAGGACGTGCAGACTCCGCACAGACAGTGACCCAGCCGGGAATCGAACCTGGGACCCTGGAGCTGCGAAGCATTTATGCTAACCACCATGCTACCGTGCTGCCCTACATGTACTGAGGGAGAGGGCATCTGGGGGCTCATTGAGCTTTCCAGGACGATACAAGATATCGTAATTGTAGGTGGAGAGCTCGATCCTCCACCTCAGAATCTTGTTTTTAATCTTGCCCCGCTGTGCGTTATTGAACATGAAGGCAACCGACCGTTAATCAGTGAGGAGAGTGAATTGCCTGCCAGCCAGGTAATGCCTCAAGTGTGTCACAGTTTCTATGATGGCTTGGGCCTCCTTTTCAACAGAGGAGTGTTGAATTTCGGAGGCATGGAGGATACGGGAGAAGAAGGCCACGGGCCTGCCGCCTGGTTAAGCGTGGCGGCCAGAGCAAAGTCCGACGCATCGCTTTCCACTTGAAACAGGATGGACTCGTCCACAGCGTGCATCGCGGCTTTGGCAATGTTTGCTTGAATGCGGTTGAAGGCCTGTCGGGCCTCAGCCGTCAGGGGAAAAGTGGTAGATTTGATCAGCGGGCGGGCCTTGTCCACATAGTTGAGGACCCACTGGGTATAGTAGGAGAAGAACCCCAGACATCTCTTCAGGGCCTTGGGGCAGTGGGGAAGGGGGAGTTCCAAGAGGTCGGGGTCGAGCCCTAGGACTCAGTGTTCCACGATGTAACCAAGGATGGCCAGGCGTGTCGTGCGAAAGACGCATTTCTCTCTATTATAAGTGAGATTTAGGAGCTTTGCGGTGTGGAGGAAACGCCGGAGGTTCTCGTCATGGTCCTGCTGATCATGGCCGTAGATGGTGACGTTATCCAGGTACGGGAACGTGGCCCGCAGCCCGTACTGGTCAATCATTCGGTACATTTCTCTTTGGAAGACCGAGACCCTGTTGGTGATGCCGAAGGGAACCCTGAGGAAGTGATAGAGGTGGCCATCTGCCTCGAAGGCAGTGTATTGACGGTCCTCCAGGCGGATAGGGAGCTGGTGGTACGCGGACTTCAAGTCGACTGTAGAGAAGACTTGATACTGCACAATCTGATTGACCATGTAAGATATGAGAGGGAGGGGATACCCACCGAGCTGAGTGTACCGGTTGATGGTCTGACTGTAATCAATGACCATCCGGTGCTTCTCCCCAGTCTTGCTGACCACCATTTGGGCTCTCCAGGGGCTGATACTAGCCTCAATAATGCCCTCTCGCAGGAGTCGCTGGACTTCCGACCGGATGAAAGCCCTGTCCTGGGCACTGTAGCGTCTGCTTCTGGTAGCGATGGGCTTACAGCCCAGGGTGAGGTTTGCGAAGAGGGAGGGAGGGGCGACTTTAAGGGTCGCGAGGCTACAGACGGTGAGTGGGGAGGGGGGGGGGGGGGGGTGCAGGGATCCGTTCAACTTCAAGGTGAGACTCTGGAGGTGGCATTGGAAGTTGAGCCCCAGTAATAGGGCAGCGCAGAGGTGGGGGAGGACGTAGAGCCTAAAGTTGGTGTACTCTACGCCCTGCACAGTGAGGGTCGCGACGCAGTACCCCTGGATTTCCACAGCGTGGGATCCGGAAGCCAGGTAGATTTTCTGGGTCGTGGGTAGGATGGGGTGGGTACAGCGCCTTACCGTATCCGGGTGTATGAAGCTGTCTGTGCTCCCGGAGTCGAAGAGGCAGGCCGTCTCGTGCCCGTTGATCCGGACGGTGATCGTGGACTTCGCGAGGTGGTGCGGCTGGGACTAGTCCAGTGTGACGGAGGCGAGTATCGGAAGACAGTTGGCGGGCCGGTCGGCAGTAGAGGTGGCCTGCGTACAGTCAGGCGAGCTGGGTTCCCGGGACGCAGCGGAGGGGTCCCAAGATGGTGACCCCCATGAGACACCCGTGGTGGGCGAGGTGCAGGATGGCATCCAAGATGGCGGCGCCCGTGGATCGCACGTGGTGAGCGAGGTGCAGGATGGCGTCCCAGATGGCGGCGCCCACGGGTCGCACATGGCGGGTGGCACAGCAGCTGGGGGTGGTCCCGACAGGCAGCACTGCTGGACCTAGAAGCTTTAGGGTGATTCGGGCCTGGCAGGCTTTTGCGAAGTGGCCCTTCCCACAGCCGTTAAAAGTCGCGTTCCGTGCCAGGCACCGTTGTCAGGGGTGATTATTGTGGTCGCAGAAGTAGCACCACGGGCCTCCGGTGTTAGTGGGCCGGTGCGCGGCACAGGCTTGCATTGCGTCCAGATCGGCTGATGGCAGCGCCCACGGGGGTGCCGCGCGATCTGAGGTGTAGGCCCCCATGTTCTGGGGGGCCACCTCTGGTGAGTTGGAGAGCTGGACTGTCTCTGGGAGGCCAAGTATCCCCCCTTCTAATAAATACTGGCAGATGTAGTTCGAGTGCATGCACGCAACATAGGCATCCTGGATCAGCACCTAGCATGCTGGGTAGCCGATATTGCCCGGCAGTCAAATTTCGACAGGCAAGGCGCATAGGAATTCCGCGAGCGATTCCCCAGGGCGTTCGCATCGCGTGGCGAGGAGGTGCCTAGCATATACCTGGTTGACGGATTTCACATATGTCCTTTTAGCAGCATTATCGCCTCCGCGTACAAGGTGGCGTCCCTGATGAGGTTAAAGACTCGTGGGTTCACCCGTGCGTGGAGGACCTGCTTCTTCTGGAGGTCCATGAAGTCCTAGTTGAAGGATGCGAGGTAGGCCTCGAAGCAGCTTAGCCAGTGTTCAAAAGTCTCTGTAGCATCAACTGCTTGTGGGTCCAGTTCCAGGGAATCGGGCTTGAGTGAGGAGTTCATCTCGAGTGAAGCGTCCTTCTTAGAAGTTTAGTGTATTAAATTGATACAGCATCAATAATACATGACGAGTTGATAAAGTTAATTGAGGCTTTAATACACTAAACAGAAAGCCTCTGGACCTGAACTGGGGCCGGAGGCGGAGACTTGCGACTCTTTTACAAAAAGCAGCACGGTAGCATTGTGGATAACACAATGGCTTCACAGCTCCAGGGTCCCAGGTTCGATTGCGGCTTGGGTCACTGTCTGTGCGGAGTCTGCACATCCTCCCCGTGTGTGCGTGGGTTTCCTCCGGGTGCTCCGGTTTCCTCCCACAGTCCAAAGATGTGCAGGTTAGGTGGATTGTCCATGATAAATTGCCCTTAGAGTCCAAAATTGCCCTTAGTGTTGGGTGGGGTTACTGGGTTATTGGGATAGGGTGGATGTGTTTAACTTGGGTAGGGTGCTCTTTCCAAGAGCCGGTGCAGACTCGATGGGCCGAATGGCCTCCTTCTGCACTGTAAATTCTATGATCTAAAGCCCCGAGGGGAGGAGCCACAGGCGGAGCCAACCTGGACAAGCCCAGGCATGTATGATACAGTACAGACCAGACAATACAGTCACACGGTTTACCACAAGACAATTTACTTTACCCTGCATCGAGGATCTCTATGCAGCATTGGCCGGTGGGCTGTATATTTACGAAATTAGTCATAAGAACAGGGTTAGGCCATCTGGCCCTTCGAGCCTGCTCTACCATTCAATATGATCATGGCTGATCTTTTGTGGACTCAGCTCAACTTTCCCACTCGAACACCATAACCCTTTATTCCTTTGTTCTTCAAAAAACTATCTATCTATATCTTAAAAACATTTAATGAAGGAGCCTCAACTGCTTCACTGGGCAAGGAATTCCATAGATTCACAACCCTTTGGGTAAAGAAGTTCCTCGTTAACTCGGTCCTAAACTACTTCCCCTTATTTTGGGGTATCCCCCCTCGTTCTCCTTTCACCCGCCAGTGGAAACAACCTATCCTATCTATTCCCTTCATAATTTTATATGTTTCTACAAGATCTCCCCGTATCCTTCAAAATTCCAACGAGTACAGTCCCAACGTCTCCTCGTAATCCAACCCCCTCAACTCTGGGATTAACCCAGTGAATCTTTTCTGCACATCCTCCAGCGCCAGTACATCCTTTCACAGGTAAGGAGACCAAAACCGACCACAACACTCCAGGTGTGGCCTCAGTAACACTTTATACAATTGCAGCATAACCTCCCAGAGCCTTAACTCTATCCATATGGCAATGAAGGACAAAACTCCATTTGCCTTCTTAATCACCTGTTGCACCTGTAAACCAATCTTGTGCAACTCATGCTCTAGGACACCCAGGTCCCTCTGCACAGCGGCATGTTTTAATATTTTATCATTTAAATAATAATCCCTTTTGCTGTTATTCCTACCAAAATGGAGAATTCACATTTGTCAACATCGTATTCCACCTAGCCCATTCACTTAAACTAGCCAAATCACTCTGCAAACTTGGACACATTGCCCTTGGTCCCCAACTCCAAACCATCTATGTAAATTGTGACCAATTGTGGGCCCAACATTGATCTCTGAGGGCCACTATCTACTGATTGCCATCCAGAGAAACACCCATTAATCCCCTCTCTTTGCTTTCTATTAATTAACCAATCCTCTATCCATGCTATTACTGTACCCTTAACGCCATGCATCTTTATCTATTGCAGCAACCATTTGTGTGGCACCTTGTCAAAAGCTTTCTGGAAATTCATTGGCTCCCTGTTGTCTACTGCACTCGATATGTCCTCAAAGAATTCCACTGAATTAGATAGGCACAACCTTCCCTTTATTAGAATTAGAATTAGAACAGTACAGCACAGAACAGGCCCTTCGGCCCTCGATGTTGTGCCGAGCAATGATCACCCTACTCAAGCCCACGTATCTACCCTATACCAGTAACCCAACAACCCCCATTAACCTTATTTTTTTTAGGACACTAAGGGCAATTTAGCCTGGCCAATCCACCTAACCCGCACATCTTTGGACTGTGGGAGGAAACCGGAGCACCCGGAGGAAACCCACGCACACACGGGGAGGACGTGCAGACTCCGCACAGACAGTGACCCAGCCGGGAATCGAACCTGGGACCCTGGAGCTGTGAAGCATTGATGCTAACCACCATGCTACCGTGCTGCCCCTAAATGAACCCATGCTGCGTCTGTCAAAAGGGATAATTTCCATCCAGATACCTCGCTATTCCAGCATCTTCCCTACTACCAAAGTTAAGTTAACTGGCCTATAATTACCCACTTTCTGCCTACCTTCTTTTTTAAACAGTGGTGTCACGTTTGCTAATTTCCAATCTGCTGGGACCACCCCAGAGTCTGGTGAATTTTGGTAAATTATCACTAGTGCATTTGCAATTTCCTGACCCATCTATTTTAGTACCCTGGGATGCATTCCATCAGAGGGAGGAAACTTGTCTACCTTTAGCCCCATTAGATTGCCCATCACTACCTCCTTAGTATTAACAATCGTCTCAATGTCCTCACCTGTCTCATTTCCATCAGTCTCTGGCATGTTATTTGTGTCTTCCACTGTGAAGACCGGCCCAAAAAACCTGTCAGTTCCTCGGCCATTTCCTCATCTCCCATTATTAAATCTCCCTTCTCATCCTCTGAAGGATCAATATTTACCTTAGCCATTCTTTTTGTTTTATATATTTGTAGAAACTTTTACTATCTGTTTTGATATTGAGCAAGTTTACTCTCATAATCTTACTGTTCTTTACAGCTTTTTAGTAGCTTTCTGTTGCCCCATAAAGATTTCCCAAACCTCTAGTATCCCACTAACCTTTGCCACTTTGTATGCTTTTTCCTTCAATTTGATACTCTCCCTTATTTCCTTGGATATCCGCGGTCGATTTTCCCTCTTTCTACCAGTTTCTTTTTTTTGGTATTAACTTTTGCTGAGCACTGTGAAAAATCACTTGGAAGGTTCTCCACTGTTCCTCAACTGTTTCACTATAACGTCTTTGCTCCCAGTCTACCTCAGCCAGCTCTTCTCTCATCTCATGGTAATCTCCTTTGTTTAAGCACAAAACACTAGTGTTTGATTTTACCTACGCACCCTCCATCTGTATTTTAAATTCCACCATGTTGTGATCACTCCTTCCGAGAGGATCTCTAACTATGAGATCATTAATCCTGTCCCATTACATAGGACCAGATCTAGGATCGCTTGTTCCCTCGTAGATTCCATTACATACTGTTCTGGGAAATTATCGCGAATACATTCAGGCTGCCTTGACCGAACTGGTTAAACCAATCGACATGTAGATTAAAATCCCCCATGATAACTACTGTACCATTTCTACATGCATCTCTTATTTCTTTGTTTATTGCAACACTCATCTACAGCTGGAGCTTGTTACGTCCTCACAAATGTACATCGATACGCACAAGGTTATCTATGCTACGAGTACACCGGACTCCCATTCAGAGTATCCTTGGCGTGCGCAGTTTTTCAGCGCATAATGGAGAACATCCTGTACGGATTGCCGTGCCTTGCGGTTTACTTAGATGATGAGCTTGTCTTGGGGACCATGGACCAGGAGCATTTACCTCGAAGCGGTGTTGCAGCACCTGTTTGGGGTCTGCCTGCACCATGGAAAGTGCATGTTTCATGCCAAATAAGTCGTCTACTTGGGGTATTGGGTAGACCGAAACGGGCTGCACCCAGTCACAAAAGTGAGAAAGTGAGAGCCATCCAATTATCCCCCACCCCGCGAGATGCCATAGAGCTTCGCTCTTTTCTTGGATTGGTCAATTATTATGGCAGATTCATTCTGAATTGGGCGACCATTCATTTGCTCCCAAGAAGCACCAGCTTTGGGTGTGGAGCAGGGCTGAAGATGAGCCATTCAAAACAGTGAAACGGCGGTTGTCCTCTTTGGGAGCGTTAGCCATTATTCATCATATGTGATGCATCGCCATACAGGATTGGAGCAGTCCTGTCTCACCAAGTGAGCGATCATTGGAACAGTCCTGTCTCACCAGGTTAGCGATTGCTTTGCCTCCCGGATGCTGGCTGTGGGGTGAGGAAATTTCATCACTACATCTATGGGCACCATTTCTTTATCGTAACGGATCACAAGCCTTTGTTGGGTCTCTTCCATAAAGACAAGGTGATCTCACCAATTGGTTGTGCAAGGATTCAACGCTGGGCCTTGTTATTGCTACAGTGGACAAGGTAGTCACTGTCCTGAATTTTATGGACTCCTCGCCTATCACTGCATTATGTATTAGTGACAGGATGCAAACTGACCCTGTTATAGAATTTACAGTGCAGAAGGAGGCCATTCGGCCCATCGAGTCTGCACCGGCTCTTGGAAAGAGCACCCTACCCAAGGTCAACATCTCCACCCTATCCCATAACCCAGTAATCCCACCCAACACTAAGGGCAATTTTGGACACTAAGGACAATTTATCATGGCCAATCCACCTAACCTGCACATCTTTGGACTGTGGGAGGAAACCGGAGCACCCGGAGGAAACCCACGCGCACACGGGGAGGGATGTGCAGACTCCGCACAGACAGTGACCCAAGCCGGAATCGAACCTGGGACCCTGGAGCTGTGAAGCAATTGTGCTATCCACAATGCTACCGTGCTGCCCATGCCGTGCTGTTCTGGCCAAGGTGCAGCACCTGGTGCTATACGGTGGCCAACATGAACGGCTTCCAGGTGATTGAAGTTCTCAAGCAGATCATAGAAGACGGTATTCTCCTACGGGGCACAAGGGTTGTTGTTCCGGCGAAGGGACAGGAAATCATGTTAAAGGGCAGCACGGTAGCATAGTGGTTAGCATCAATGCTTCACAGCTCCAGGGTCCCAGGTTCGGTTCCCGGCTGGGTCACTGTCTGTGCGGAGTCTGCACGTCCTCCCCGTGTGTGCGTGGGTTTCCTCCGGGTGCTCCGGTTTCCTCCCACAGTCCAAAGATGTGCGGGTTAGGTGGATTGGCCATGCTAAATTGCCCGTAGTGTCCTAAAAAGTAACGTTAAGGGGGAGTTGTTGGGTTACGGGTATAGGGTGGATACGTGAGTTTGAGTAGGGTGATCATTGCTCGGCACAACATCGAGGGTCGAAGGGCCTGTTCTGTGCTGTACTGTTCTAAATTTCTAAAGGACCTTCACAACGAGCATCCAGGCATGTCCAAAATGAAGATGTTGGTAAGAGGTTGTGTCTGGTGACCGGGTTTCAACACAGATATTAATTAATTGGCTCAACAGTGCTCCATCTGTCAAGAACACCAGCAGCTCCCTACAGCGGCACTCCTACACCCCTGGGAGTGGCTGGCGTGTCCTTGGACCCGCGTACACGACAATTCCACCGATCCATTCTTGGGTTCGATGTTTCTCACCCTGGTAAATGCCCAGTCTAGTGGCTGGAGGTCCACAAGATGGCGGCGATCAACTTCTGGCTGACCATCGAGCGATTGTGCTTTTATGATTCATGGAATCCCAGAGGTGCTCATAACAGATAACGGAGCCTCTTTCACAAGTGAAGAATTTGCCACTTTCAAGACGGGCAATGGGGTTTGGCGTGTCCACACTGCCCCATACCATCGTCATCAAATAGCTTGGCAGAACGGGCCATGCAGACGGTTAAAAGGGGACTAAAGAAGCAGACTCCAGGCTCAATGAACACCAGGCTAGCACTTTTTTTGTTCCCGTACAGGACCATGGTGCACACAGTAACTGGGGTGTTCCCCTCTCATGGATCGCCTTTGTAATTGACTTAGTTTACTTCTGCCAGACATCAGCACCTTGTTATGTGGAATAACAAGGAGTGGCAAGGGCATTGCCCTGTTCGCCGTCAACCTGTCCAACGTTTCGTACCTGACGGCACAGTGTTCATTCGTGACTTCACCGGCAGTCCTCGCTGGCCCTCTGGGACTGTCGTCCATCAGGAACAGTCTCTTACCAAGTCCAGATCCATGGGCAACTGCTGAGACAGCATTTGGATGATATTCGCTCGTGGAGGTTGGCTCTTCGTGATGTTCCTCGAAACAATACTGTCCTGTATCCTACACCTCCATTGCCCCTCTCTCCCTGTATCATTCACCACTCCCCTGTCCCCTCACTCCCAGCATCATTGACCACTCCCCTGTCCCCTCACTCCCAGCATCATTGACCACTTCTGCAACAAACTTCCAGATTTTCTTTGGGGTTTCCTCAGTTTTCAGTGTGAATATGTCATTGAAAAACATACAGCTACAATTCTCCGTGTGCTTAAGTACACTGGGAATTATCCGCACACACACACACACACGCCCATGAGGGGAAGCAGTGGTGTTGTCACTGAGCTATAAATCTGGGGACCGAGGTTAATGCTCTTGGGACCCGGGTTCAAATCCCACCGTGTCAAATGGTGACATTTGAATTCAGCTAAAATCTGGAATTAAAAGTCAAATGATGACCATGAAACCATTGTCGATTGTCATAAAAGCCTGTCTGGTTCACAAATAATGTTTTGGGAAGGAAATCTACCATCCACACCTGGTCTCATCTACATGTGACCCCAAATCCACAGCAATATGGTTAACACTTACATGCCGTCTGAAATGACCCAGAAAGCTCTCACTTGTATCAAACCACTAACAAGTCAATAAAAAGTAATGAAACCGGACAGACAACCAGCATCGATCTCGGCACCGGAAACAAAAGAAAGCACATAGATTGGGCAAATCAAATTAATCACAATACTGTAGAGAAGGAATTCCTGGAGAGCATACGGGATTGTTTTCTGCATCAATACGTTGAGGGCAGCACAGTAGCACAGTGGTTAGCACTATGGCTTCACAGCACCAGGGTCCCATGTTCGATTCCCAGCTTGGGTCACTGTCTGTGTGGAGTCTGCACGTTCTCCCTGTGTCTGTGTGGGTTTCCTCCGGGTGCTCCCGTTTCCTCCTACAAGTCCCGAACAACGTGCTATTAGGTCATTTGGACATTCTGAATTCTCCCTTTGTGTACCCAAACAGGAACTGGAATTTGGCGACTAGGGACTTTTCACAGTAACTTCATTGCGGTGTTAATGTAAGTCTACTTGTGACAATAATTATTAAAATTAATCAGTTCCAAGTACTAATCCAAGCCCTAAGTTCATCTGTCTTACCTGTTACACTTCTCGCATTAAAACAAATGCATTTCAGATCACCAGTCCCGCTGAGTTCATAGAATCATAGAATTTACAGTGCAGGAGGCATTCGGCCCATCAAGTCTGCACCGGCCCTTGGAAACATCTCCCTGCCTGTTCTTCATCGGAATCTTACTGGGACTATTCTCTAGTTCCTCCCCACACCCCCCACCCTCAGTTATTTTACTTTCTGACCTTTTACTCCGGTTCCCAACCCCCGCCACAGTAACATTACCTGACAGAGACTGAGAGTAACATTAACTGATAGAACTGGAGTAACATTACTTGATAGTGATCCAGAGTAACATTAGATGATAGAGAGGCACAGAGTACCTGATGAAAGACAAAGGATAACATTACCGGATAGGGACACAGAGGAACATTACCTTATAGAGACAGAGAGTAACATTACCTAATAGAGACTGAGAGTAATATTGCCTAAAGTGAGAGTAACATTACCTGATAGAGACTGAGAGTAATATTGCCTAAAGTGAGAGTAACATTACCTGATAGAGACTGAGAGTAATATTGCCTAATAGAGTGTGTGTGTAACATTAGCTTATAGAGACCCAGAGTAACATTACCGATAGAGGCCCACAGTAACATTAGTTGGTAGAGACCCAGAGTAATATTAGCTGATATGGAGAACCAGAGTAACATTTAGCTGGTTTAGAGACACACAGAGTGCCTGATAGAGAGACACACAGAGTAACATTACCTGATAGAGAGATGTGATGATGCCGGCGTTGAACTGGGGTGAGCAAAGTAAGAAGTCTTACAACACCAGGTTAAGACGTCTTACTGATAGAGAGACACAGAGCAACATTACCTGATAGAGAGATACCTGATAGAGAGACCCAGATTAATATTATCTGATAGAGACGGAGAGTAACATGACCTGATAAAGAGATAAAGATAAGGAGATAAAGAGACTCAGAGTGAGTCTCTCAGGTGATGTTGCTTTGAGTCTCTCGATCATTAGCCAAGTGAACCTAGCACAAAGGAAGGGCATTAATGATGCAGCTGAAGATGGTTTTGCCAAGTATGCTACTCTGAGGAACTCCTGTTATTCTGGAGCTGACACGATTGGCCTCTAACAGCATGATCGGCCTCTAACAGCATGATCATCTTCCTTTGTGCCATATATTACTGCAACCAGCAGAGCATTTTTCCCCAGATTCCCTTTGACTCCAGTTTTGCCTGGGCTTCTTGATGCCGCACTTCGTCCAATGCAGCCTTGATCTCAAGGGCAGCCACTCTCACTTCACCTCTGGAGTCCATGTTTGGACCAAGGCTCTAATGAGGTCAGGAGCCGAGTGGCCCTGAACTGTCGCTCAATAGCTCTTGTAAACCACACCTTTCATATTTTACTGATGATCGAGTGTAGACTGATGGGGTGGTAATTGTTCAGCTTTTTGTGTACTGGACATACTTGGGCAACTTTCCACATTGCAGGTTAGATGCTAGTGCTATAACTGTACTGAAACAGCTTGGTTAGGTGCGCAGTGAGTTATGGAGCACAAATCTTCAGTACTATTGCCATAATATTTAATAATAGGGAATTTTCACAGTAACTTAATTGCAGTATTAATGGAAGCCTACTTGTGACACTGATAAAGATTATTATTATTATACTATCAGGGCCCATTACAATATCCAGTGCCTTCAGCAGTTTCTTGATGTTCACGTGGGGTGAACTGAATTGGCTGAGGACTGGCATCTGTGATGCTGGGGACCCCCGAAGAAGACAGAGATGGATTATCCACTCGGCACTTCTGGCTGAAGATTGTAGCAAATTCTTCAGCCTTGTCTTTTGCACAGATGTGCTGGGCTCCTCCATCATTGAGGATGGGGATATTTGTGGAGCCTCTTCCTCCGGTGAGTTGTTTAATTGTCCACCACAATTCACGACTGGATGTGACAGAACTGCAGAGCTTAGATCTGATTAGTTGGTTGTGGGATCGCTTAGCTCTGTCTAGCGCTTGCTGCTTATTTTGTTTGACATGCAAGTAGTCCTGTATTGTAGCTTCACCAGGTTGACACCTCATTTTTGGTATGCTTGATGTTGCTCCTGGCATGCTCTCCTGCTCTCTTCACTGACTCCCTGGCTTGGTGGTAATGGTAGAGTGGGGATATTCTGGGCCATGAGGTTACAGATTGTGGTCAAATACAATTCTGCTGCTGCTAATGGCCCACAGCACCTCATGGATGCCCAGTCTCAGGTTGCTAAATCTGTTTGGTCCATCCCATTTCACATGATGGTAGTGCCATGCAACACGATGGAAGATATCCTCAATAGGAAGACGGGACTTGTCTCCACACCAACTGCCAGAGATTCAGCCAGTTTGAACTGGCTAGTTTGGCCAGTAGTAAAGCCAGTGCGCCACTGCATTGATAGAGACAAGCACAAGTGCGAGTATAATGGCTGGGAAGGTCTATGCAGGGATGACAGACGTCGAGGCACTCTCCCCACCTCAGAGTACATTTTGTGCGCCTGCCACCCTATTCCTTTCAATGGGTATTCAATTTGAAGGGTAAACTAATTCATCAGCTGAGAGGGGGTGGATGGGGGAGGGGGGGGGGGGGCGGTGGATGGGGTGACAGTAAGTGGTAATTAGCAGGTTTCCTTGTCTGACCTGATGCCATGAGAATTGATAGGATGCAGAGTCAATGTTGAAGACTCCCAGGGCAACTGAAAGGTATGATTCAGTGAACATGACTATGTCAGGCTGTTATTTGACTAGTCTGATACAGCTCTCCCAATTTTGGCACAAACTCCCAGATGCTAGTGAGGAGGACTTGCAGGGTCGACAGGGTTAGGTTTGCCGTCGTTGTTTCCGGTGCCTCGGTCAATGCCGGGTGGTCTGTCCGGATTCATTCCTTTTTGTCTTTTCTGTACCAGTTTGATACAACTTGCTTGGCCAATTGCATTGAGAGTCAACCACATTGCTGTGGGACTGGAGTCACATGTAGATCTGACCAGGTAATGATGACAGATTTCCTTCTCTGGAGGATATTAGTGGACCAGAAGAGCTTTAACAACAATCAATAGTTATGTGGTTAATTCTAGTCTCGACTTGGAAATCCCAGTGTTGTCTTTCTTATTTCTAATTCTTAATATTAACAGCCCTCTCTCTTCCCCCTCCAATGTATTTGTACAAAGAGCTCAACATTGACACAGCAACAATGAATAGCAATAAGGTTTCCCTTACTGCCTCACGTTAACAGAATCCAAATGTTTAAAGCTCTTTATAACATCATGTTCTGTAAAATTTAGTTTGAAATTCAATCTGGCAAACCTCAATAAAAAAAAAAATCCTTTTGCTATAAACTCTGAAGTGTGTTTAAATCTTTAACACCTGCAAGGGCAGCTCCACACAAAAGTAATTGCTCCTGACCTTTTCCTCATGTCGAGCCCAGTGAGGCAGGTAGGATTGCCAACGCTGGTTGGATGCATTCCTGGAGGTTTTGTCACATGACCTCCCACTTCAATCTGCCCCACCCCATTGAAAGAGCTACCCCTTCACCCATCTCCAAAGCTCTTACAATCTTTAACAAGATGACTTGAGGATGATTATTCTCTCGTACAGCTTGCAGCAGTGTCCTGGAGGGTAGCTTTTAATTACTGGAGGGTTAGAAACCCTATTCCCGAAACACTACCATTGACCCTAGCCAGGAGAACAATTAAAGAGAGGCTAGGGAAACACAGATGGATGGCTTTTCCATATGGAAGCTTGATATATTATGCAGTTTTTATTGTTGTACAGTAAATCTCGTGAATTCAAACCACTTGCTTATGGGACCCACTGTCTTCGCTGGCCCTCTGCGAATATCTGACTTCCTTGTATTTCACAGAATGAAAACGGTGGATTTGTCCTTTTTAAAAAAATATATAAAACAACCGAGCACGCAGCAGGTTTCAACTCTCAGCAACAGCTAAATATGAATGGCCCTCACCACCAGTGTGAATCCCGAAAGCCTTTCACATTAAACAATTACAGTGTAATACGATATTCAAGAATCTTTAAATTGTGGTTTTACTCAGCTGGCAAAAGGTCTTTGCGGTTTTAGTCCAGTTTTCTTTTCACTACAGAGAGAGAATGACAAAACCTTGGCAGGTGTTTGCAGCGTTGATTTACACCAGGCATTTTTATAAACAATCCATTGTGTTCACAAATGCTGGCGCACACTTGGATCATTATGTGTAATTATGTATACCGTTAGAAGCAGGATTTGGTAGACCTTACTCTGCTGCCTTAACTGGCTCTGTTCTCCAAAAAAGTGAAGACTGTGGGTTGACCTGATAGAGGCCTTTCAAATTGAAAGGGTCGATGAAGAGAAGATATTTCCACCTGTGGGCAAGACCAAGACAAAAATCCATGAAAATAACATACAAACTAAATAAATCCAGTAAGCGATTCAGGAGAAACTTCTTTACCCAGAGAGTTGTTGGAACATAATAATAATAATAATTGCTTATTGTCACAAGTCGGCTTCAATGAAGTTACTGTGAAAAGCCCCTAGTCGCCACATTCCGGCGCCTGTTCGGGGAGGCTGGTACGGGAATTGAACCTGCGCTGCTGGTCTTGTTCTGCATTACAAGCCAGCTGTTTAGCCCACTGTGCTAAACCAACCCCTCATGGAACATGGAACAGGGGAGGTGGTGGTGCAGTGGTATTGTGACTGGATTAGTAATCCAAAAGGTGCAGGGTAATGCTCTGGGGACCCGGGTTCGAATCCCACCATGGAAAAGAGTGAAATTTGAATTCAATTTTTAAATATCTGGAATTAAGTCCAATGATGACCATGAAGCCATTGCCAATTGTCAGAAAAACCCATCTGGCTTACTACTAATGTCCTTCAGGAAGAATATCTGCTCTTCTTACCTTATCTGGCCTACATGTGAGTTCAGACCCAAACAGCGATGCAGTGGACTCTTAACTGCCCCCCTCTTAATGGCCTAGCAAGCCACTCAGTTGAAGGGCAATTAGGGATGGTTAACAAATGCTGAGCCAGCCAGCGACGCCCACATCTCAAGAACTAATTTTAAAAAAGAATCACTGTCTCAGAGAGGGTTTATGGCAAATTCTAGCATAGATATAGAGAGAGGGAAGTTAAATAAATTCAAGAGGCAGCAAGCATTGGGACAATATGTGGATGGGGAGAGATGAAGTCAGCTGGGAGAGAAGCTCATAAACTGACTGCGCTGAAAGGGTGACGTCATTCTTCAGCATTGATGCACACCCATCATGTGGCCACATTTGCAAATGGCTCATAATTTAAAAATACACATTCTCGGGAAAAAATATTAAGTGCAGCGTCCCTGAATATCATCTAGAATGAAGCTCAAGGCCTGTTCTGTGATGTTTGGAGAACTTGAATTCTAACCTCCAGTGGAATTTAAAATAAAGATTATTTACACGATGTGGGCTTTGTTGACTAGACCAGCCATTTATTGCCCATCCCCAGTTGCCTTTGAGAAGGTGGTGGCGAGTTGCCTGCTTGTCCTTCGAGATGGTAGTGGTCACAGGTTTGGAAGGTGCTGCCTAAGGAGCCTTGGTGAGTTCTTGCAGAGCATCTTGTAGCTAATACACACTGCTGTTGGCGGTGGAGGGAATAACTGTGGAAGTGATCTCAATCAAGCGGGTGGCTTTGTCCTGAATGGTATCGAACTGCTTGAGTGTTGTTGGAACTACACTCATCCAGGCAAAATGGGAGAGTATTCCATTACACTCCTGACTTATTGGGTTCGATGGCGTCAAAGCTTCGGTTTAATATTCTGAGTAATCTGTTAGTGTTTTATTTTCTCGTTAATCAAATTTTATTGGTAATAACTTCTTTTTAGGACAAGGAAGAAGCCACAAGGTCTGAAAATCCTACCCTAGTTTCCTTTGTAATACCAGTTCTCTCAGTATGAGAAAAACAATGGTAATGTGAGAAAGATTTGCATTCAGATAGCACCTTTCATGACCTCAGGATGTCCAACAGCTTCATAAAGAATGAAAATATTTATGGTCCAGTCACTGTTGAGATGTTGAAAATGCAACAACTAATTCACAGAGCAAGCTCCCACAAACAGCGATGTGATAATGATTGAGAAATATACACTGGCTATGATTCCAGGGAGCTGTTCAAACAATGCCACGTGAACTTGACTAAAAGGCAGCCAGGATCTAAGTTCAAGGTCTAATCTTTTTTTTAAATTTAGAGTACCCAATTTTGTTCCCCCAAATTAAGGGGCAATTTAACGTAGCCAATCCACCTAACCTGTATATCTTTGGGTTGTGGGGGTGAAATCCACGCAGACATGGGGAGAATGACCCAGTGACCCAGCACCGGGATTCGAACCCGGGTCCTCAGCGCTGTAGTCCCAGTGCTAACCACTACGCCACGTGCTGCCCAAAGTCTAACAGATGGCACCTCTGACTGTGTCACTCTCTCAGGGCTGCAGGGTGTAGAACGTGTCGGCCTTGATTATATGGTCTAGTTCTGGAAAGGGGACTTAAATCCACAACTTTCTGACTCAAGGGCAGTGAAAGGTCTTTAACAGTGGATGGCATGGTGACACTGCTGCCTCACAGCACCAGAGACCCAGGTTTGATTCTGGCCTTGGGTGGCTGTCGGTATGGAGTTTGCATGTTCTCCCCGTCTGTGTGGGTTTCCTCTGGGTCCTCCCGTTTCCTCTCACAGTCCAAAGTTGTGTGGGTTAGGTGGATTGGCCATGCTAAATTGCTCCTTAATGTGCAGGTTAGGTTACAGGGATAGGGTGGTGGAGTGGGCTGAGATAAGGCCCCCTTTTGGAGGATCGGCAAACTCGATGGGCCGAATGGTCACCTTCTGCCCTGCAGGGATTCTAAAGCTCCATCTGAGTCATGGCTGACACCTGGCACGAACCAGTTAAATTGAGAGTGTGTTAGCCAGCAAGTTCCTTTGGAGATGATCTCAAAGTGCAGAGACATTGACAGGCAGAGCAATCATTTCACATTCTAACAGAGACACAGACAGTTAGTCACGGTCAGCTTGGCTGAGAGGAGAATGCTGGTGGTGACATTGTACGCTCCTTCAAGCAGTGAGGATCTGTAAATATTCACCTCAATCAGCATTGGTTTAGCACAGTCGTGGCCAACTTGCAGCCCAGTGCAAACATGTGTTCTGAGTGCGGCCCACAAGACATTTCGTTGACTGTTGCCCACACACAGGGTTGCCAGTATTTCTGTCCATGTAGGACATGATTTAACTGGAAAAAAATTCCATGTCCAGTTTTGAGTGCAGTGCCGAGAAACTGCCCGCTTTTCAAGCATTTTGCCTCTTTTTAGCCTCGGAGAGTGCCCAGCAGGAAAGACTCCTGCCCCGATCTGCCGTCATCCCCCCTTTCATACTCTTCCCATTTTTGACCCCCCTCTCCACCCCTCAAGCTGGTCCCCGAGAACACTGTCTCCGCCCCCCTCAACCTGGTAAAGCCACCTGGGCCCGATTCCTGGTAGTGCCAACCTGACACCTGGGCACACTGGCACTGCCACCCTAGTGCCACCCAGCACCCTGGCAGTGCCAAATTGTCCAAGTGCCAGAGAGAGTGCCAAGGTACCATCCTGCCCTGTCCCAGACCACCTGGATGTCTCCATTGGCCTGGGAGGACCTCCCCCTGTGCCAAGGTCCCATTACAACTGGTCCACATTTGAGGAAACCACTATTAAACGTCAACCTGGAGAGATCTCCCTGGCGTGGCCATTAGGTCTCAGGTCTGGGAGACTCCTGCAAACACATATTTAAATAAGCTAATGGCTCATTTAAATATGCTGATCTGAATCACGCCCAATGAGGGTGAGATCTAGATCGCAACATCTCGCGAAACTCCATTAAATCTCGCGAGGCGTTTTGAGCATTCCAAATCTTGTGAGAGGCCTTTCGTGAAATTCAATGGCCTCGTCCCGACACAAGTATGACTGAAGTGATATGCACGTAAAGCAAAGGCAAGTGAGGTGTGTACTGATTGCTCACAACGTCAACTGTGAGAGCCGTGTACTCCCTCTGCATCCAAAGTGCAAATATTTATTTTGTTATATCATTTAAAGTTGATGACAGTCTATTAATATATTCATGACTAAGCATTTTGTACAACTGGTTCTGAAATATTCGGCATGCATTAAATGTTTTTAATCTTATTCATAAAAACATAGAAAACATAGGAGCAGGAGGAGGCCATTCAGCCCTTCGAGCCTGCTTCGCCGTTCGTTGTGATCATGGCTGATCATCCAGCTCAATCGTCTAATCTCACTTTCCCACCATATCCTCTGATCCCCTTTGCCCCAAGTGCTAAGTGGAGAGAGTCATTATTAGTGAACAAGCCTGATTTCAATCTTGCGGCCCACTGAGATGAAAGAGGGCCACTCATGTGGCCCCCTCACTGGCCGAGGTTGCCCACCACTGGTTTAGCCAATGTCCCTCAAGGTAGAACTTTCAGCAGGGCACTCCTTCCAGATGTATGTTTGAACAACTGCCGCATTCGTAATTTGAGCAAGCACATTTCAGACAATGAAGCATTTTCATTTGAAGTTGCAGTCACAATTAGAACATAGAACATAGAACATAGAACAGTACAGCACAGAACAGGCCCTTCGGCCCTCGGTGTTGTGCCGAGCAATGATCACCCTACTTAAACCCACGTAACCTGTATACCAACAATCCCCCCCCATTAACCTTACACTACGGGCAATTTAGCATGGCCAATCCACCTAACCCGCACATCTTTGGACTGTGGGAGGAAACCGGAGCACCCGGAGGAAACCCACGCACACACGGGGAGGACGTGAAGACTCCACACAGACAGATTGTAAGACAATCATATCGGCGGAGGAGTCCATGCTAGAAATAGAGGATTGTACAGTAAATTCTCACAAATAGCAGTAAAATAATGATCAGTCCATCTATTGCTGTAAGGTTGGTTGACGGATCAATATTGGCCAGTATCAAAAAGAACATTCCTGCTCCTAAAATTGGGAACCTTTGCACCCACCTGACCAGGGCAGACATGACACTGGTTTAACATCTCAATCAAAAGATGCCACCTCTGAAAAAGCAGCACTCCCTCGGGTAAAAGTGCTTTTGAAGGAGTGAAGACAAGGTTTGTTTATTCAATCTAAGCCAAGCTAGTAGGTCGGATCATTGCAACAAGAGGAGGCCAGTCAGCCCCTCAGACCTACTCCACCATTCAATGAGAATCGCCATTCATCTGTACCTCATCTCCATATTTCTTGAACCATAATCTAACGAAAATACTTCCGTCTCAGTCTTGAAGCTTTTAACTAACTGAACATCCGTGTCTTTTGTGGGAGAGAAAGATTTGGGGGTGGGATTCTGTGATCCTGAGGTGAAGCATTGATGCCGTTGTAAATGCCGTTGCGTTTCTCGACGGCATCAGCGTGCCCTTAGGGGCAGAAATTCTGAACCCTACAGGGGCCAGCACGGCACTGGAGCGACCCACACTGCTCCAGCTGCCGATCCCCAGCATCAAACTGGCGGCGCGGGTCTGCGCATGTGCAGTGGCACCGGCGCGATTGCCGCGCATGTGCGCTGGCTCTCTTCTCCACACCGGCCCCGACGCAACATGACGTAGGGCTACAGGGGCCGGCGTGGAACAAAAGAGGCCCCAGCCCAGGGTGCTGGCCCGCCAATCGGTAGGCCCCAATCGTGGGCCAGGCCACAGTGGAGGCCGGGGTCGGAACCCCCCCCACCGGTCCCCCCCCCCCCCCCCCCCCCCCCCGGGCCACCCCCAGATGCATACACGGCGAAAGACCCGCTAAGAGTAGGCCTGAACGGCGCCGGCGGGACTCAGCTTTTTTAGCATGGCTGCTCGGCCCATCCCTGCCCGAAAATTGCCTGGGGGGGGGTGCCGTAGGGGCAGCCCTCAACCAGTGCCGTGCCGACCGCGCCGCGCTCTCCGGAGCATCAGTGGGCCGGCATTGGGGCAGTGTGGCACGATTCGCGCCGGTCCTGCCGATTATCCGGCCCGGCCCCGGGGTGAGAGAATGCTGCCCTGGATTTATACTAGATGTGGTGTGAGAAAGTTTCTTCCTTCATTCTTAGTCCATGAATGATGCCCAGTGAAGTTTGGAGATAGTAGGCCTCACCTTGTTCTGGACACCCCCCATCTGAGGTATACTGGAGTGGGCTGTTAGGGAAGGAGTTCCAGAAATATGGCCCATGCGAAGAAGAAACTTCCACACTCATTTATCATTTTGTTAGAAAGGTCCGCTAATTCCTCATCCCCTCACCCCCTCCCCACCCAACACTGTGCTAACTTTACAGTGGGCTCTTTTTAAAATAGTTTGCCCTTCCAACCCCACTCCAGAAAACAGGGACAGGGAGCCTTTCACGGAGGGAACAGTTCAGGAGGAGCTCGGGGCAGGGGAAGTGTTGCAAGGGTGAGTGGAGAGAAACCAAAGAGATGGAGTGATCCAATCCCAGGGAGCCTGTGGTGAAGGAGAGGTGTATCTAATCGAGATGGGCATATCTGATAGCGCAAAGATGTCTGATTGTGCTATGGGATGGATATTTAGAGGGTTATAGAATCATAAGAATTCCTACAGTGTAGAAGGAGGCCATTCAGCCCATTGAGTCTGTCCAACCTGCTGAAAGAGGACCCTACCTAGGTCCTATCCCCACAACCCCTACCCTATTCCCACAAACTGACCTAACCTGCACATCTTTGGACATTAAGGGACAATTTATCATGGCCAATCAACTAACCTGCACATCTTTCGACTGTGGGAGGAAACCAGAGCACCCGAAGGAAACCAAAGCAGACACAGGGAAGAATGTGCAAACTGCACACCGACAGTCACCCAACACCAGAATCGGACCTGGGTCCATGGAGCTCTGAGGCAAAAAAAAACAAAACAGTGCTAACCACTATGCCATCCAATCATTCAAATTGACAAGGTGGACACGGAAATTATATTCCCTTTTGTGGATCAATCCAGGACTCGGAGGCACGGTTTTAAAATTGGGGACCACACTTCTCAGACACAGATGAGGAGACATTGTTTTCTCCCAGAAGTATTTGCGACTTTGGAACTCTGGCAGTGGAGGCGGTGTCACTGGATGTTTTTAAGGCAGAGCTAGTCAGACTCTTGTTGGGAAAGGGAAGGGAATCAAAGATTATCGTGAGGTAAATGGAGAATGTGGAACTCAACCCTTGGCCCGCATCCATGATAACTGGGAGGGTAAATTTTTGGAGTAGGTTGGTTTTGAGTTTGAGGTCTTTAAAATTCTGACATCCCATCCAATACAAATTTCCTCCCACTTGGGTGGTTAAAAATAACCTCAATGCTCCTCACTATCAATGCCACAAATTCCTTTTATTGCTATAAAACCCTGATAAACCCTCAGTCTTCTCAACTCAGGGCAGTACAAGCCAAATCCCTGAAAGTAAGAATTTGACCTCCCAAGTCCTGGTATTACAGCACATACAGGGTAAATCTCACCCCCTTTACTGGACCAGTAATCCAGACGCCCAGGCTCATGCTCTGGAGACACGGGTTCAAATCTCACTATAGCAACTAATGGAATAGAAATTCAATGAATAAATCTGGAATATAAAATCAGTCTTGAGAAGGTGGTGGGAAGCTGCCTTTTTGAACCATTGCTGTCCATGTGCCATAGGCACACCCACAGTGCTGTTAGAGAAGGAGTTCCAGAAATATGGCCCATGCGAAGAAGGAACTTCCAAACTCCTTTATCATTTTGTTAGAAAGATTCACTTGGACACCTCCCCTAATTCCTCATTTCCAACTTGTGCTTCCCTGGATTCTCACCACAGAGAACACCTTCAGTGGATCAACCAATCCCCTTAAGCTTGAAAGCACCAATGAGATCACCTGAGAGTTTCCACCTTGGGACCTAAGCTCTAGAATTCCCTCCCTAATTCTCTCCTTCCTTCTCTGATACTTACTTGATTCAGTCACCTGTCCTCATATCTCATGAGACAACATATTAAAGCGTTAAATGTGATATTATGTGTAGTTGAGACATTGAAGTACTCATCTCTCCCTGGTGGATGTTAATGATTTCAGGACACCCTTTGAAGAGAAGGAGGGGAGTCTCCCTAGTGTCCTGGACAATATTTTTTCCCCCCCAAACAACATCACAAAACAGATTCTTTGGTCATTAGCAAATTGCTGCTTTTGGAACAATATTTACAAAATGGCTGCTACTTTTCCCACAATCCTTCAAGGCAGTTCATTAACTGTCAAGTGCTTTAAAGGAGAGGCCAAGGCCTGCCAAATACATGTGCCCAGGTACGGTGGGCTAACTGCCAAGAAGGGCAGCCTTATACCAAGTTAATACAGCCTGGTTTGGGCGAGAACCTGAGGTCTTATAGTGCAGTGGATGGCGTTCCTGCCTTTGAGCCAGAAGCTCCGTGTTTGAATCCCACTCCAGGATTTATGTCCGGGAAAGGTGACAGATTAACAACCTGATCTGGAATTACAAACTATGGAACCAGTCTGCCTTAGTGGACCTATTGTTATAAACTTTGCCACTTCCTGTCAAAATCAGATCTCTGACCTCAAATTCAGACAATGACAATCACCATGTAAATGCAGTTTAATACTTTCTTTAAGATACCACATGTTCTTTGAAGCTCTTCTATTTCATATGTCCACCACCCGTGGCACCTTCCCTTCTCCTTCCTTCGGGACCAGAGGCTCCTCCTCAATCTGCTCGGGTACTACTTTGAATCTATCAGAAGCCAATGAAAGCGGCACTCTTATTTTAATGTGCCTCTGGTATCAGTCCCAACATGGGCAGTGTTCAACTTCCAATTGGTTGGGAAAGTTGGGGGCGGAGAGGACGCAGAAATGTTGAAGGATTGAGGTTGGGGAAAGTTCTGCAGCAGAACCCACAGGCCATCGGCTCTGAGGAGCTGACCAAAGGTATTCGGCCGATGAGCATAACTTTCCCTCGGTGAAGCAATGCTCAGTCGGCCCTGCCAAGCCCTCGTCAACCAGCACCTAAACATTAATGTAATTTACCGGAATGCTAGTGATGGAATTCTGGTGGGGTGATGGCCATGTTGCAGATGGGACGGGACAGTGAATTCTTGGACAACATCTGGGAAACCAGAAGACACTTTGATGGAAGAGAAAGAGGTGAAATCAGTGATGGAAACTGCCCGAGCCACGAGCCTGACACCGGGAAATGTGCAGCAGTAATTCTCATTTGGCTGAAATCCTCAGAGAAGCAGACGGCTTTTGCAGCTGGCACACATGCAGACGTGCAATCGCTTAATATCTTTAACAAGTGTGGCTTGGCGCTGTGGTCATCTGATCCCACTAAGGAGAACTGAGAGACTGCTCGAAGAACAGAGAGAGCTTCAGGCCAAAAAGCAGAGCCAAAATTGTAAACTCACCCTCACTAAAACACCACTTAGTGTCACACAAATTGGCATTGCAATTTATTAACCCTGGGCGTTAAAAGTTGAAGAGTAAGCGAGGGAGAATCAAGAGGAGGAGTCATTTACAGATCCCTCCTGGCACAGGTATCACTCTGGGTGCGTTTTAGGACACCTGTAGATGAATGGAAGTTTTCCATTTTGTTCCCCGTTCTGTCCCCAAGATCCATTGGGAGTAAACCATGTAACCGACAGTGAACAGAGCTGACCAACACAACAATCCACCTTACCGTCACTGTCATTGGTTTAAAGAAAGAAAGACTGACATTTATATAGCACCAATCACAACCTCAACAATGAATAACAGTGTGAGGGAGCTGGATTCAGTCAGTAACACAGGGTGCTGGGGGAAGAGGGGTTACTGAGTGAATGGATTGGTTTGGATTTGTTTATTGTCACGTGTACCGAGGTACAGTGAAAAGTATTTTTCTGCGATCAGCTCAACAGATCAAAAGGGAATAAAAGAAAATACATAATAGGGCAACACCAGGTACACAATGTAACTACATAAGCACCGGCATCGGGTGAAGCACACAGGGTGTAGTGTTAATGAGGTCTGTCCATAAGAGGGTAATTTAGGAGTCTGGTAACAGCGGAGAAGTTGTTTTTGAGTCTGGTTGTGCGTGTTCTCAGACTTCTGTACCTCCTGCCCGATGGAAGAAGTTGGAAGAGTGAGTAAGCCGGGTGGGAGAGGTCTTTGACTATGCTGCCCGCTTTCCCCAGGCAGCAGGAGGTGTAGATGGAGTCCATGGATGGGAGGCAGGTTCGTGTGATGGACTGGGCTGTGTTCACGACTCTCTGAAGTTTCTTGCGGTCCTGGGCCGAGCAGTTGCCATACCAGGCTGTGATGCAGCCAGATAGGATGCTTTCCACGGTGCATTTGTATAAGTTGGCAAGGGTTAATGTGGATATGCCGAATTTCCTTAGTTTCCTGAGGAAGTATAGGCACTGTTGTGCTTTCTTGGTGGTAACGTCGACATGAGTGGACCAGGACAGATTTTTGGAGATGTGCACCCCTAGGAATTTGAAACTGCTAACCATCTCCATCTTGGCCCTATTGATGCTGACAGGGGTGTGTACAGTACTTTGCTTCCTGAAGTCGATGACCAGCTCTTCAGGAAGCAAAGTACTGTACAGCAGCACCACAGGGGCTGCCACTTCGGGTTCAATCATCGTGCTATCTTAAAGGAATTGGACAAGGAGAGAGCCTGACAATCAGTTAGTACTTCCACTCCGGGACCCTCCAATCCACCAAGCCTCCCCCATACTTTCATGTCCCCCTTCGGCCAGAGGACCATCCATCGAGCCAATTGTGATGGAGGACCCCACTCAGCACACTCACCCCCGCCACAGCAGAGGTCCCTAGACCCCAGACACCAGGCCCCTGCCGGGAATCTTCAGGAAACTGTGCTCAGGTGCCCTCCCTGATCAACTCACTCACCCTCTTGTCGCAGGGATATCCCCAGTGCTGAATCCTAGCTCATGGGTGTTTGATTGTTGACTGGTGCCTCTGTGGTGTTGATGGCCTCAGGGGTCAGGCAAGTGTCCAGGCCTCAGTTTATTGGGATTCTAGGCAATAACACTCGTCTGATACATGGCATGTGTACAAGAATCTACTTGAGATTATTTTGTTTTTTAAACAGTCAACAATACCTTTGTACAAAAAGATACAATGACTCAATGGTCCACAAAACACAATATCCGACAAGGAAGGCACTGAGCCAGACACACACAGGCACGTTTCGCACGATAGAATATTGGTACACACACAAGGCTACAACAATGCGGTCATACAAAAAAAACCAAATATTGGTTAAAAATTAAACAGTCAACAGTACAATGAAGTCACCAGCATCTGAATCAACCCGCCGATCTCTCTCCTTCCAGCAGCTCCCAGCAGTAGACTTCCATCAATCGAAAATCGCTGGGGGGTGGGGCAATAATACACCAGAAAGTCACACCGACGCAGAGCACAACAAAGAGCAAGACAGCACTCCTTCCCCCTCTCCAGCACTGGAAGTGGTTCCAAACTCCAAGCCAAAGGGGCTACAGTAGATAAGCACATGGCTTCCGGACATTAAACAGTCAATAATACAATGAAACCACCTGCAAAAGCATTTCATCAATACCTTCGGCAAATGGCATAGTTGAATCAGCCCACCACCCCTTCCCCCCTCTCCAGTACTGGTAGGGGTCATCTTACTTCTTCCCTTTCCGTGTCCTCCAGGCTATAGAAACAAAAGAGGTGGCAGAAGACAGTCACATGGTTTCCAGACATTAAACAGTCAACAATGCAATAAAGCCATCTACAAGAGTAGTTCTTCAATACCTTTAGCTGGTTACTCACTTGAATCAGGCTGTCAGCCTTCCCCTCCTCCAGTACTGGCAGCAAGTTACCTGACATCCTCCCTTTCCTTGATCCAAGCCACAGAAGTAAAAGAGACAGTAACAAGCAAACACACAGCTTCCAGACATTGAACATCCAACAGTACATAAAGGCACCAGCAAGGGCAGTTCTTCATACCTTCAACAAGTGGCTCAGTTCAATCGGGCTGCCACCCTTCCCTTTTGACAGTACTGGCAGTAGTTGCATCTCACCCCCTCCCTTTGCTTACTCCAGGCCACAGAAGCAAAAGAGGCGGCAGCAAACACAGACATGGCTTCCAGGCAGAAACAGCATTCCGGTCATTCCACCTCTCTCTCTCCCCCTCTGGCAGCTCCCAGCAGCAGACTCTCAAAGACAGGAACAATCATTACCAGAAAGTCACACTATGAGAAAGAACACCCCCTTCCCCTTCTTCAGACTGGTAGTACTCCAGCTTACATCCTACCTTTGACTTATTCCAGGCCAAAGAAGCAGCAAACAAACACTAGGGGCGCGATTCTCCCATATGGGGAGAAATCGTAAGGCTGGCGTCAAATCCGGGCGGGTTTGACGCCAGCCCCCCCCCCCCCCCTTCCCGACCGGGAACCGATTCTGGTCCCCGGTCGGGGCTAGCATGCCGACGCCGTAAACTCCGGCATCGCGGGCTTAACGAATTTTGTTAAGCCCGCTTGCCAGAGTTAGCGCCGGCTGACGCGTCATATGACATCAGCCGCGCATGCGCGGATTGGAAGACTCCAACCCGCGCATACGCTGATGACGTCATCGCGCATTTGCGCGAAACCCGCGCATGCGCGGGCCGGGTTGCCCCTCAGCCGCCCCGCGAAGTGATACAGCGGGGCGGCGGAGGGACAAAGAGTGCGCGGGTATCGGGCCCGCTGCCCGCGATCAGTGCCCACCGATCGCGGGCCCATGGCACCCTTGGCACGGCCGTGGTACTGCCGTGCCAATCGGTGCCATGGTTTTAAAGATCGAGAGTTTACGGCCGTTTTTACGAACGGCCAGACCAGGTATGTTTGCCGTTCGTAAAAACAGCCGTAAAGGGCTGGGAACTCGGCCCATCGATCAGCTGAGAATCGCTGCCGGCCGTAAAAAAACGGCGGCAGCGATTCGTATCGGGAGTCGGGCGTGTGGGGGGGGGGGGAGAATAGCGGGAGGGCGTCGGAACAGCGTGGCCGTAAAATTTTACGAGCCACGCTATTCTCCACACCGTCGGGAGTGCGGAGAATCGCGCCCGAGGGCTTTCGGCATTGCAGCCAGAAGCAAGAGCAATCAGCAAACACAACCTGCAACCACTTGAGAGCTGTGAAGTGCTCACATAACTAACAAGGCCAATTCCTTATTAGCAATAGCCTTCAGATGTGAAGCTAGTGACTGCTCACAGTCAAAGGGAGTTAAAGTGACCTTCAGCACGTAACCACGTACAGGGCTCTGTTTTGGAATATTTTGGTAGGACAGACATTGCAGCAGCTGTAGTTGCCCCTGTAATGGATTTGCACAATATTGGAGAATGGCCAGTAGGCCCTGCAGACACAAGGGCCCACACCCCCACCCAAGGGCAGGGCCACGCCCTCACCCAAGGGTGAACATGCCCCCACCCAAGGGCGAACACGCCCCCACCCATAGGGCGAGCCCCCACTGAGGAGTCCCCCACTCTCGGAGCACTGGGGTTGCAGCTCCAGTGCCCTTGGGCTGCATGCTGGCTACTTATCTCTGCAGTTGCGCTCAGTAGGTATTGCACTTGCTTCCTGTTTGTAATTAGGAGTCCTAAACGGCGCCGTTATGTCCTCCCGCTCGGAAGCCGATTAGTTTTTGTGAGGACGTCAGATTCGACTTTCACCTCACTAATGAGATGGAATTTGTCCTGAATTGGTCTCAATCTGGGTGGGACCTGGAAGATGCCAACAGGAGTGGGCTGGTTAGATTGCGAACCAATTCGAACCTGGCATGGATTCCAATTTCGGCCACTCCCATGATTTAAGTGGCATGCCTGGATATGCCGTTAAATCACACTCGCAGGAGGCAGCGCAGTGGGTTCGCCCTGCTGCCTCACGGCACCGAGATCCCAGTTTCAATCCCGGCTCTGGGTCATTGTCCCTGTGGAGTTTGCACTTTCTCCCCGTGTTTGCGTGGGTTTCACCCCCACAACTCAAAAGATGTGCTGGTTAGTGGAATGGCCACACTAAATTGCCCCTTAATTGGAAAAAATTAATTGGGTACTCTTAATTTATTTTTTTTAAATCACGCCCGCTGTCAGCAAGACAGGGTGCTGAGGGAAAGGATTTACTGAGTGACAGTGTGAAGGAGCTGGATTAACATCAGTAAAGATACAGTCAGTAACACGGTGCTGAGGGAGAGGGGGTCACTGAGTGACAGTGTGTGGGAGCTGGTTTCACATCAGTCGAGATATAATCAATAACACAGGGTGCTGAGGGAGAGGGTTTAATGAGTGGCACTGTAAGGGAGCTGGATTAACATCAGTAGAGATACAGTCAGTAACATGGTGCTGAGGAGGAGGGGTTACTGAGTGACAGTGTGAGGGAGCTGGTTTAACACCAGTAGAGATATAGTCAGTAATGCAGGGTGCTGAGGGAGAGGGGTCACTGAGTGACAGTGTGAGGGAGCTGCATTAACATCAGTAGAGATATAGTCAGTAACACAGTGTTCTGGGGAGACGAGGTTGCTGAGCGTGTGTGAGGGAACTGGATTAACATCAGTAGAGATAGAGTCAGTAACACAGGAGGCTGAGGGAGAGGGGTTGCTGAGCGAGTGTGAGAGAACTGGATTAACATCAGTAGAGATAGAGTCAGTAACAGAGTATTAGAGAGACAGAGAAATTGATTGATGAAGGGGAGAGAAGGGAAGCATTCTTAAATCTTTATACTTTAACTTTTCCCCCAGAAAATTCCCCATTCCTGCGTCTTTGTGGGCAGCACAGTAGCATAGTGGTTAGCACTGCAGCTTCACAGCGGCAGGGTCCTAGGTTCGATTCCCCGCTGGGTAACTGTCTGTGATGAGTCTGCACGTTCTCCCCGTGTCTGCGTGGGTTTCCTCCGGGTGCTCCGGTTTCTTCCCACAGTCCAAAGACGTGCAGGTTAGGTGGATTGGCCATGATAAATTGCCCTTTGTGTCCAAAAAGGTTAGATGGGGTTATTGGGATAGGGTGCAAGTCAGGGCTTAAGTGGGTCAGTGCAGACTCGATGGGCCGAATGGCCTCCTTCTGCACCATATTGCCACATGGCAACTAGCTCACCTCTCAGTTTGTCAAAGACCTCCTCCCTGCAGGGAGTGGCCCACAAGTTCCGACCAGTTTCCCTGCTTACTGCTCTCCCCCAACATCGCCACCTACTGCCAGCTGCCCAATAATTAATGAAGTTGAGATGTAAACATTGGCAGAAATCTACTACAGCAGATCTCGGTTCATCTCAAATACTGCATTTTTTTGTTGGTCCAATCTGGGTCTCCAGGTAATCACATTAAATTGATGTCTTTGTGGAATATGTGGTTAGTGTTATTATTGTTTGTAATCTGTAACCCATGTACTATGATCCCAGACCAGACCCCAAGAGTGGCTAGGAGACTGGACTGAAACCCCAATATTTTATTTTAATTTTGAAAGACAGTGCGGAAAGGATGCCTCGCTCCATGAGCGATTGCAGAAAGAAATAGGGATATGGTTTATTAAAACAAACTTTATTACGAACATAGTATTAAAATATCTTTAACATCATACCAGAAAATAGCTGACAATTACCCCTTACGCAATGCTAATCAATCCAGTGAATACAGTAACTCTTAACTGCTATCTTTATTCCCACTGAAACAAAAAAAAACAAATCGGGCAGAATTCGCTATCCCGTGGGAAGGAGAATTGGGTGTGGGGGGGAAATCAGGATCAGCACCCCGAACACGATGCTTCGAGCCCCCGCTGGGGGCGTGAACGATGTGAACGATGCGCGACGACTGGGGGATGTAAATAAATTCATATGGGTCTTAATGAACCATTTGTATCTATTTAGTGGACCTGGTGCCCAATGCTCCGGCCTCCCGTGATTCTCCGGTCCCTGCGGCTGGGAATCACATGGGCACGGATCACTTGTGATCTCAGCAATCGTGAACCTGATGTGGTGGACCTCCTGGTGGGGCAAGGGGGAAATGGTTGCCCCTTGGCCAATTTGAGATCCACCACGCCAGGGCCACACTGCTAGATACCATACAAGTCTATCCGAGGGCCTAAGTGGTGAAACCCCAATGTCTAGACATTGACCACATCGAAGAGATGCAAGTGGATTCCATGCACTAAGTGCATTCCGATTACTCAAGTATGTGATTTCACAGTACTTATCTCTCCTTGATGTGGTCAATGTTTACAAACTTTGGGGTTCAGTGGGCTAAACACTTAGCCCACTGAAGCATGAAAGGATATGAATGGATCAAAGCAGCAGGTGGTTTTTACAAGCTGTCAATCACAGACCACTACTAGAAAGTTATGAATGGCTTGCAGGTAGTGGATCTGTGGGAACCAGACGCAGGCACAGCTGCTCTCCTTCCAGGAATGGTCACATGGAGCTGCAAAGTAAGTATTACAGCTATAATGCTTCCCGCTGCCCCTATCTAGACTGCTCTCTAGCTTCCACACAAGGGTCCCTTTTCTGGGGGGGAAGAGGTCTGTTTGGGGTTCTGTGGACGTGGTTCCTTTAGGCAAGGGGTCTCTGGGGGATTCCCTATTGCAGGGGTCTCGGGGGTGTCCTTCTATTACATGGATTACTGGGGTTGGTCCCGCTATTACAGGGACCCACAGTGGGGGGGGGGGGGGGGGGGGGGGGTCGGGTGACCTCCATTACCGGGGACGGGTGGGCACCCAGACAATCTGGAGGTTGGTGCCGATTTGCGCTGGGTGAATCGGGGCCAATTTACAGTATGGGGGTTGGTCGGTCACAGTATCTTGCTTTCTCTGAGAATCCCTCATATTCTGTGCCATGAATAAATTAGCATGGTGTGGAACACTGAATTGCATCCCGCTTTACAACCACAAGGGGATTGCAAAACTGGTGAAATTCAGCTCTGGCGGGAGAACATAGTTTCCCAAATGGAGAATCCCGCCCCATAGCTCTCAATGCACGGTTAAAATAGTTAGTATTCAGGAATACCTTCTTTACAAAGATGTTCTTTGAGAAAGGAAGATCTTTTGACACTGCTCTGAAGAAAAGGTCTGAATCCTGTCAGAACAATGCAGAACCACCAGTGCCAGTAATTATCAGCAGTTATCTTAAGGTCCTTTCCTGTGCCAATCCCCAGCAGGCATGCTGTGTCAAGAATGACATTTCAATAGTATGGTTCAGAAGCGCAGGATGTCCCAAACCTCTTTCCAATCAATTAAGTTGTTTTGAAGCGTCGTCATTGTTTCAATGAGAGTTCCCCCCTATCTCCAATCTCCATTTCCTCATTCCACACTCCAGCCCTCTCCCGGGGTAACTCTCTGAGACAGAAACAAACTCGTCATCATCTTGCTGTCACCTTTTACCCTGAGATGGTCTTTCGACACACATTGACAGTTACTAACGCCACCTATTACTACCTTCGCAACATTTCCCACCTTTACCCAGCTCATCACCTGCTAAAACCACTCAACGTGACTATTCTAACATACCCATGGCCATATTTTCTCCTCCACAACCTGGATATCAGCCAAATTCAGCTGCCCTACTCTTAACCAACTCATCTCCAGCTTTGTAATCTTGTCCAGCTCTACAACCGTTGAGATATCTGTCCTCCCCTCATCCTGACCCCGTTACTATCTCAAATTATAATCACTCCACCATGGTGGCTGTGTTTTCAGTTGCCTAGGTGATACACTTTGGATTGTCCTCCCTCAATGTCTCCACCTCGCTTTCCTCTTTTAAGATATTGGTTAAAACCTCCCTCCCCATCAGACCTAATATCTCTGTGAAGACCCAGGAGGCCCTTGTAGCTTAATAACACAAGTTTATTGTAGTCATAGAAAACATCCATTATGACGGCATACACACAGTCAGTCCCCGTTGGGAATACCAGAACGCCAGTCCCTGTCCGGGCCGGCTTTTACATAGCTCTATGGGCCTCCCCCCACTAACTGGGAAGCTCGTATCCCGTGATAGCTCTTCATCGGAAAGGAGCCACCTCTTCCTGGAGCACTGGCCTAAATGTTGTCAGATCTCTGCAGTCAGCCTTGGATACACAGCCAGCTGAATCCAAAATGAAAGTCCCTCCCAACTGAACCAAATCGGCCTATAATATATTCAGCTACCGGGGTGGGAGCTGTGAATTACATTAGCTAGAAATGCAGGTCCAGTCCCAGTCAGGATGAGAATATGTCTTTTGAATTACTGTTACGTTGCAGATGAATGAGAGGCCAATCCAGCAGAATGAAGGTTGATTTTAGTGAGAGGCAGTATGAGAATATAACTCACATCAAATCATGTTGTGGAAAAGCTTCAACTTGCAAATAAAGGAGGCCAAATCGGGAAGCCAAGTGAGAGAATTCCAAGAAGGGACGAGTGAAGGGGGTTGACACACACCACATATCCATTTAATCGGTCAGTGCATTTAAAATATATCAAGGTAGCAGTTAAAACATGGAGACTGAAAGGATGCTCTGCATTATGTTAATAGCACTGACTAATGGAACATCACTTCTTGTTGAGATTCATTCCCTCGTCACTGATAGAATGGAGTGTGCTACAGATCTTCCAAACGATGAAGGGGTTTGAAAGATGAATTAACGTTTTAGATCTTTCAATATTCGGAACCTGAATCGTGAACTCTGATCCCCGCTCCACAGATGCTGCCAGACCTGCTGAGCTTCTTGAGAATTTTCTGTTTTTATATCAGATTTCCAGTATCCACCGTATTTCACCTTTGGGTTAAGGGTTTGATAGATGCCAAGAAGATTGATTATCTTTGTGAAGGAGAACAAAACAAGCAGCTACAAATACAGAGGCAAAATAATGCAGCTGTTAGAGATCTGAAAATTAAAATATCAATACACTCGTGCCTCTCCTGCTGTCTCTGCCTCTAACAATTTCCAGCTGCCTGGCCCTAACCACCTCTTCTTCATGGACATTCAATCTCTGCTCATCTCCATCCTCCTCCAGGTTGTTCTGAGGGCTCTCTGCTTTCTTTAACGATGCCCAATCACCAACTCCCTTTTGCACCAGGCCGAACTTGTTCTCTCGTTGAACAATTTCTCCTTTAGGATATGTGGAACGTTCCTTGTTCCAGTCCTGCTCAGAACCTTCCTCTCACCTCTTTTCCTGGCACATTGAGGACTTGGGGAGCCACTTCCTCCTCTCGTGTGGAATTGCAAAATTTTGACAACTTCTCTTCCAATTTTCATCCTTCTCTCACCTTCACATGGTCCATCTCTGACTCTTCACTTTCAGGATAGGTTATCACCAAATATCCACTAAAGCCCATTTACTGACTCCTAGTTGCCTTGACTATCCCTCCTCACACCCTGCCTCCTGTAAGGACTCCATTCCATTCTCCATATTTCTTCCTCTCCATCTGTTCTGATGATGCAATCTACCATTGGAGCGCCTCTTGATACTTCTTCCTTTTTCTTCAACTGAGGATCGCCCCCAACCTCCTCTTCCCTGTGTGACTGACAGGGCATTCAACAATATTTCATACATTCCTACTCCCACACTTTCCCTTCTCTCCTAGAACCAGGATCGGATCCCTCTTGCCCTTTTCCACCCTACCAGCCTCCACAATGTACGGATTATCCTCCAAAGGGTCCGTTTCTTCTGCGAATCCCTGGTTTATTCCGCAGTCACCCCCAGTACTATTTTCCTACCCTTCGGCACCTCTTTAGACAAATATAGGTGATGCAATACCTGTCCTTAGTGTTTTGGTCAGACAGTAATATAGTCGCAACATCGGAGAGTGTTGGAAATACACCAGGAAACAGCCCAGGACAACGTTAAAGACACAGCACTGAGGCAGCGCTTAAATGAAGAGCTGAGAAACAGCCGGATGGATCTCTTGCAGTGAGATTGCAGCACATAGCCTGGCAGCTCAGAGAGTGGGATAGCGGGTCAAGAGGACCAGCTCAGTCGGGAAAGGTGAGCGATGAGCTTGTGGATCAATTCAATAGCAAGTGAAGGAGAGTCAGACAAAACCAAAAGAAACCCAAGAAAAACCCATAAAAATCAGGCCAGGGAAGGTTGTGATTTTAACAGGCGGAGCTTTGAAAAGTGTGTGAAAGTGACTACACTAACACTCATCTCAGGTACTATAAGGGAAAGAAGATCAAAGGGATACTGTCAAAATGTCCACAGAATTCCCTAGTTTAAATTGGACTGCTGCTGACCGACAAACTGAATTCAGAATGTTTAAACAGTGTACAGAGCTAGGGTTTCTTGATTCAGGCATGTCTGAACCAGACAAGCAAGCCATAAAAATTTGCCTCGCAATTGGGAATGAAGGTTTACACTGGCTGAACACATCAGGATTAACAGCAGAAGGGCTGAAAGACCTCCAAAGATATGAACTGCACTGGAAGACTGTCCAGTATCAGGTTAAACTTCTGTATTTGCCGATTTTTATAGATGCACCATAGAAAGCATCCTATCTGGCTGAATCACAGCCTGGTATGGCAGCTGCTCGGCCCCAAACAGTAAGAAACTTCAGAGAGTCGTGAACACAGCCCAGTCCATCACACGAACCCACCTCCCATCCATTGACTCTATCTGCACCTCCCGCTGCCTTGGGAAAGCGGGCAGCATAATAAAAGACCCCTCCCACCCGAGTTATTCACTCTTCCAGCTTCTTCCATCAGGCAGGAGATACAGAAGTCTGAGAACACGCATAAACAGATTCAAAAACAACTTCTTCCCCGCTGTTACTGTTACCAGACTCCTGAATGGCCCTCTTATGGACTAAACTGATCTTATGGACCAAACTTATCTTTCTATGCTTCTTCTCTACATTGGATAAAAGCAAATTACTGCGGATGCTGGAATCTGAAACAAAAGAGAAAATGCTGGAAAATCTCAGTGGGTCTGGCAGCATCTGTAGGGAGAAAGAAGAGCTAACGTTTCGAGTCCAATGACTCTTTGACAAAGAGTGCTGCCAGACCTGCTGAGAATTTCCAGCATTTTCTCTTTCTTCTCTACATTTGTCGGTTCATATTCTGTATGTATCACCCGATGTATATGTCTATGTATTTACCTTGTGTATTTAAAGTACACAATAAGGCAAATAAATCAAATCAAAGATTGGAGTTCCTGTCATTTTGAAAACAGCTTTCAGAATCCATCGACCACTTCATCAACAGATGCAGAGAAAAGAGCACATACTACGATTTTTCAAACACAGAGCTACCAGACTTGATTATTGAGTTGGTGATCACATCAACTCCCATGGAAGCATTCCAGCAAGACCTGCTCGGACAAGATCAAGATGGTTGTCGGTATGAAGTGATCCACACAGGTTGATGAAACGTATAGGTATTCCAATCGCAATTGTTGACACACTCAGTAGTGCACCCAAGCCTACAGGCACCAAGGAAATGCCCAGCTTTCCATAAACTCTGCGAGGCGCATAGCAGAAAGGGTAACAAATTTGAAAATACATATACCAACAGTCCATGCAAAACCTACTGCTGCGCAATGTTCAGCAGACAACAGCTCACCAATTACATATGCCTGGAGACAAATACAATCAATCCTCCTCAGTGGCACAGATGTTCGACATCATAGAGAATAAAGGCCTAGCGATTGTAGGTCTACCAGCATGCTGCGTCCTTGAACTAGTAACAATCCATGGAATCAGTCAGAACTCATGAGGCAGATCAACCTCAGAAACTAGTCCCATCACCTCAGTTCACATCCTAATATCAAGACATACAGACTGTTTCGACACAATTGGCAGTTTCAAAGGAGCTACATTACACTTGCAAGAGAGTGCAAGTCCATCAATTGATCTGGTAGATTTCACACAATGCAAATCCCAGCACCTTCAGGAAGAAATAGCAACAGATTCTACACTACAATATTCTGTGATGATCATTCAAATAACCCTCCACTCACACCAAATGCACCCATACACGCACCCATACATGCACCCACAAACACGCACGCCTATGCACACACAAACCCTCACAAACCCAGACCCACAAACCTCCACAAATATACACACTCACACACACTTACAACCACATGCACCCACGCCCACAGACACATACACAAACTCACACACATAGTCAAATTCTCACACACACACTCTCACATGCTCCCACATACATACACACACACTCACAAACTCACCCACACATGCACCTACAAACACACCTGCCCACACACACACCCACAAAGACATGCACCCACAGTCACACACACACTCACACATGCGTAAACACAAATCCTCACTAGTCCACACACAGTCACCCATACATGCACCCACAAATACACACCCACATCACACATACATGCATGCACACCGAAACACACACACAGAAATACACCCAACACCAGCATACACCCAAACCCACATCCGCACACATCCAACCATCCACACACACAACCTCACAAACTCACTCAAACCCACACTCATGCACACACACACACACATAGATACACAAACACACATCCACACACAGTGCCCCTCCACATCACCCAACTCCACATACATACACACGTTCACACTTGCACACACACACATGTGCTCTCATGTACACACACGCACAAGTGCATACACACACATGTGCATACGCACACACGTGCATACACCCCCCACATGCATACACACACGCGCGCTCATACACACGTACATACACACACACACATAGATCTGCCAGTTGGAAATGTTGAGGTTAGTTTACAATAGATAGGGTTTGTGTTTAACACCAAAATCTTGCTGCTGAGTTTTGTATTTTCCAGGTGGTTATGCACCAAGATCTGGGAAGGAGGTCTTGACTATGAAGCCTCCATGTAAACCAACACAAACACAATATGCTAGCTGGAACATGGCCAACAATTTCCAAATGTTTACCATCATATCATTGTTTCTTTCTGCTTCTATTTATATTGTCAAGATCCCCTGTGTTATTTTTTAAAGATGAATGTGCAGGGCCTTGTGGAAAGAGTAAGGGTGTGGGGATAATTTGATAGATATTTTAAAAAGTCTGCACAGCATGATGGCCTGAATGGCATCTTTCTATACTGCAGAATTCTATAAATCTGAGAAGTATGTGGAATTTTGCCATTTGCCTAACTGCAGGCTCTCTCCGAGAGCTGCCTCTGGTATCAGTAATGCTGAATGTAATGGAAGCAATGTTCTACAGAGTGGCTCTCGGGGGAAGGGTGATGGGGGCGCGCAGCAGGGAGGGATGTGGATGGAAACAATACAAATTCATTTCAAAACCCTGAGGGCCCATCAGCCTGGAGAGACTTTCATCCCATCTGTCTGGACAGCACTCAAACTGAGCTCCCAGAAGTGAGAGGACAGAGTTTGAACCCAGCACACCATCCAATCTCCCTCTCCCTGGTGATTATACAATAAGTATCTTGCAAGCTGCCACAATGCTTTATTAATTTCAGCTAATAATGATTCTGGGAATTGAGATGCTGCATGTTAGAAACTGATTCAAAAAACTGGCCCTACAGTCTGAAGATTGCATTTCCTTATATCCATTCTCCTTCTCAAAATCTTCAAAATTTCGAGGGCTCGTTCCTCTCTCACTCCTACTTCATTATTCCTCATCTCATTCCTCCCTCAATCTAATTTCCTTCTCCCTCTCCTCACTCCTCCCTCATTCCTCCTTCATTCTCCTTCTCATTCCTCCTTCATTCTCTCTCTCCTCATTCCTCCTTCATCCCTACTTTATTCACCCTCCTGCCTCGTGTTTCTCATTCCAGCCTCACCTGTGAATGGCTCTGAAAAGGGGATTATATTTAATTGGTGGGAAGTGTTTCACACATCTCAGGGTAGATTGTGACTGGGATAATGTGAAATGTTATGACACCGATTCAGCATCTGATTTTACGTCTCCCTTTTCTTTTAATTTTCTTTTCATTACCTGTGGGTGTCCCTGGATGGGCCGGCATTTATTGACCATCCCTTATTCAGCAATTGAGCCTGAAGGGGCATTTAACAGCCAGCTACATCGTGGCTCTGGAGTTTCATGTAGGCCAGTCCAGGAACGAATGGCAAATTGTCTCCTTTAATTAGACATTGGTGAAGCAGATTTTTTTACAACAATGGTTTCATTGTCAACGTTTGATTTTTAATTCAGTTTTTTTTTAAAGGAATTCAAATTTCAAATCCAAACCCAGGTCCCCGGAGTATTAGCCGAGGTTTCTGGATTACTCACGCAGTGACGATACCTGTACACCTCTGCCTCCTTAGTTATTAAGATCTTCTCCATTGAGAAGTCCACTATCCTCTTTTTTACTAAATTTAGAGTATCCAATTACTTATTTTTTTCCAATTAAGGGGCAGTTTAGCGTGGTCAATCCACCTAACCGACTCATCTTTGGGTTGTGGGGATGAAACCCACGCAGACACAGGGAGAATGTGCAAACTCCACATGGACAGTGACCCAGGTCCGGGATTCGAACCCGGGTCCTCAGCGCCATAGTCCCACTGCTAATCACTGTGCCGCATGCCGCCGACAAGTCCACTATCCTGCCGCGACATTGGTCAGTCTGTGTCAACCACTGAGATAACTGTAGATATAATCCTCACCCCTTACAGTCAGCACAGGCAGACACCACCATGGGCGGGATTCTCCGCACCCCCGCCAGGTCGGAGAATCGCCAGGGGGGCAGTGCAAATCCCACCCCCGCCGGCTGCCTGTGCCGGGATTTTGGCGGGGGCGTGAATCGCGGCGCGCCGGTCGGCGGCTGCTGGCTGCGGCTCCCCGGCGATTCTCCGGCCTGCGATGGGCCGATTGACCGCTCATTTTTGGCGGGTCCCGCCGGCGTAAATCACAACAGGTCCTTACCGGCGGGGCTCCACGGCCTGCAGAGTCCTCGGGGGGTGGGGGCACGGGGGGATCTGGCCCCAGGGGGTGCCCCCACGGTGGCCTGGCCCGCGATTGGGGGCCCACTGATCTGCGGGCAGGCCTGTGCCGTGGGGGCACTCTTTCCCTGCGCACTGACCGCTGTCAACCTCTGCCATGGCCGGTGCGGAGAAGAACCCCCCTGCACATGCACTGGGATGACTCCAGCACATGCTGGCGCTCCCGCGCATGCGCCAACTCGCGCCGGCCGGCGGAGGCCCTTCGGCGCCGGATGGCATGGCTCCAAGCCCTTCCGCGCTGACTGGCACAGTGCCAAACACTCCGGCGCCGGCCTAGCCCCTGAAGGTGCGGAGGATTCCGTACCTTTGGGGCGGCCCGACACCGGAGTGGTTCACACCACTCCTCGGTGATGGAGTGGCCCGCCCCACCGGTTCACGGAGAATCCAACCCCTAGTGCCTTATACAGTCACAAGGTGCTTCACAGAGGCCATTTTAAAACAAAATATGACACCGAGGCACATAATTAGATCAAAGGTGGGTGTCTTAAAGGAGGAAAGTGTGGTGAAGAAGAGGAAAGATTTAGGGGGCTAATTCCAGAGCTTGGAACCCAGACAACTGAAGACACAGCCATTAATGGTGAAGCAATTAAAATCAGGGATGTTCAAGAGGCCGAATTACAGCCAAACATACCAACATACAAACAAACATACTAAAATACAAACAAATGAACATGCAGACATATGAATATACAAATGTAAGCATATACCAATGTATGAATAGACAAACATATGAAAATAAAGACATACAAACGCACAGACATACAAATATATGAACATACAAATGTTTGACCATACAGACAAATGCATGCAACATATGAACATATAACACAAACTGGCATGCTCTGCCACTTCCGCCAATCCAGCATGATGCCACCACCAAACACATCTTCCTCACTCCCCGTCAGCATTTCGCTGAGACCTTTCTTCGCGGGATACCATAGTTCACTCGCCATCACCACCAACACCTCACCCTCTTCCCATGGCGCCCTCCCATGCAATTGCAGAAAGTGTAACACCTGCCCCTTTTCACCCTTTCTGCTCACCATCCCCGGACTTAAACATTTTTTTCAAATGAGGCAGTGTTTCAAGTGCACCTCCTTCAATCTGGTCTATAGCATTTACTGCTCCCAAAGCGGTCTACTCTACAATTAAAAAATAATAATTTACAGGATGTGGCGTCGCTGGTTAGGCCAGCATTTATTGCCAATCCTAGTTGCCTTTCAATAGGTGGCGCTGCAGTCCTTGAGGTGTAGGTGCACCCACTGTGCTGTTAGGGAGTTCCAGGATGTTGACCCAGCGACAGTGAAGGAGCGGCGATATATTTCCAAGTCAAGATGAACATAGAACATAGAACATAGAACGATACAGCGCAGTACAGGCCCTTCGGCCCTCGATGTTGCACCGACATGGAAAAAAAAACTAAAGGCCATCTAACCTACACTATGCCCTTATCATCCATATGCTTATCCAATAAATTTTTAAATGCCCTCAATGTTGGCGAGTTCACTACTGTTGCAGGTAGGGCATTCCACGGCCTCACCACTCTTTGCGTAAAAAACCCACCTCTGACCTCTGTCCTATATCTATTACCCCTCAATTTAAGGCTATGTCCCCTCGTGCTAGCCACCTCCATCCGCGGGAGAAGGCTCTCGCTGTCCACCCTATCTAACCCTCTGATCATTTTGTATGCCTCTATTAAGTCACCTCTTAACCTTCTTCTCTCTAACGAAAACAACCTCAAGTCCATCAGCCTTTCCTCATAAGATTTTCCCTCCATACCAGGCAACATCCTGGTAAATCTCCTCTGCACCCGTTCCAAAGCTTCCACGTCCTTCCTATAATGAGGCGACCAGAACTGTACGCAATACTCCAAATGCGGCCGTACCAGAGTTTGGTACAGCTGCATCATGACCTCATGGCTCCGGAACTCAATCCCTCTACCAATAAAGGCCAACACACCATAGGCCTTCTTCACAACCCTATCAACCTGGGTGGCAACTTTCAGGGATCTATGTACATGGACACCGAGATCCCTCTGCTCATCCACACTACCAAGAATTTTACCATTAGCCAAATATTCCGCATTCCTGTTATTCTTTCCAAAGTGAATCACCTCACACTTCTCCACATTAAACTCCATTTGCCACCTCTCAGCCCAGCTCTGCAGCTTATCTATGTCCCTCTGTAACCTGCAACATCCTTCCGCACTGTCTACAACTCCACCGACTTTAGTGTCGTCTGCAAATTTACTCACCCATCCTTCTGCGCCCTCCTCTAGGTCATTTATAAAAATGACAAACAGCAACGGCCCCAGAACAGATCCTTGTGGTACGCCACTCGTAACTGAACTCCATTCTGAACATTTCCCATCAACTACCACTCTCTGTCTTCTTTCAACTAGCCAATTTCTGATCCACATCTCTAAATCACCCTCAATCCCCAGCCTCCGTATTTTCTGCAATAGCCGACCGTGGGGAACCTTATCAAACGCTTTACTGAAGTCCATATACACCACATCAACTGCTCTACCCTCGTCTACCTGTTCAGTCACCTTCTCAAAGAACTCGATAAGGTTTGTGAGGCATGACCTACCCTTCACAAAACCATGCTGACTATCCCTAATCATATTATTCCTATCTAGATGATTATAAATCGTATCTTTTATAATCCTCTCCAAGACTTTACCCACCACAGACGTTAGGCTCACCGGCCTATAGTTACCGGGGTTATCTCTACTCCCCTTCTTGAACAAAGGGACCACATTTGCTATCCTCCAGTCCTCTGGCACTATTCCTGTAGCCAATGATGACCTAAAAATCAAAGCCAAAGGCTCAGCAATCTCTTCCCTGGCTTCCCAGAGAATCCTAGGATAAATCCCATCCGGCCCCGGGGACTTATCTATTTTCACCTTGTCCAGAATTGCCAACACTTCTTCCCTACGCACCTCAATGCCATCTATTCTAATAGCCTGGGTCTCAGCATTCTCCTCCACAATATTATCTTTTTCTTGAGTGAATACTGACGAAAAGTATTCATTTAGTATCTCGCTTATCTCCTCAGCCTCCACACACAACTTCCCACCACTGTCCTTGACTGGCCCTACTCTTACCTTAGTCATTCTTTTATTCCTGACATACCTATAGAAAGCTTTTGGGTTTTCCTTGATCCTACCTGCCAAAGACTTCTCATGTCCCCTCCTTGCTCGTCTCAGCTCTCTTTTTAGATCCTTCCTCGCTTCCTTGTAACTATCAAGCGCCCCAACTGAAACTTCACGCCTCATCTTCACATAGGCCTCCTTCTTCCTCTTAACAAGAGATTCCACTTCTTTGGTAAACCACGGTTCCCTCGCTCGACCCCTTCCTCCCTGCCTGACTGGTACGTACTTATCAAGAACATGCAATAGCTGTTCCTTGAACAAGCTCCACATATCCAGTGTGCCCAACCCTTGCAGCCTACTTCTCCAACCAACACATCCTAAGTCATGTCTAATGGCATCATAATTGCCCTTCCCCCAGCAAAAACTCTTGCTCTGCGGGGTATACTTATCCCTTTCCATCACTAACGTAAAGGTCACCGAATTGTGGTCACTGTCTCCAAAGTGTTCACCTACCTCCACATCTAACACCTGGCCTGGTTCATTACCCAAAACCAAATCCAAAGTGGCCTCACCTCTTGTTGGCCTGTCAACATATTGTGTCAGAAAACCCTCCTGCACACATTGTACAAAGAACGACCCATCCAATGTACTCGAACTATATCTTTTCCAGTCAATATTAGGAAAGTTAAAGTCTCCCATAACAACTACCCTGTTACTTTCGCTCTTTTCCAGAATCATCTTCGCCATCCTTTCCTCTACATCTCTAGAACTATTAGGTGGCCTATAGAAAACTCCCAACAGGGTGACCTCTCCTTTCCTGTTTCTAACCTCAGCCCATACTACCTCGGAAGAAGAGTCCCCATCTTGCATCCTTTCTACCACCGTAATACTGTCCTTGACTAGCAGCGCCACACCTCCCCCTCTTTTGCCCCCTTCTCTGACCTTACTAAAGCACCTAAACCCCGGAACCTGCAACAACCATTCCTGTCCCTGCTCTATCCATGTCTCTGAAATGGCCACAACATCGAAGTCCCAGGTACCAACCCATGCTGCCAGTTCCCCTACCTTATTTCGTATACTCCTGGCATTGAAATAGACACACTTCAAACCACAGACCTGAACACTGCCGCCCTCCTGCGAAGTCAAAACTGTGCTCCTGACCTCTCTACTCTCAATCTCTCGCACCCCAAAACTACAATCCAGGTTCCCATGCCCCTGCTGAATTAGTTTAAACCCCCCCAAAGAGTACTAACAAATCTCCCCCCCAGGATATTGGTGCCCCTCAGGTTCAGATGTAGACCATCCTGTCTATAGAGGTCCCACCTTCCCCAGAAAGAGCCCCAGTTATCCAGAAATCTGAATCCCTCCCGCCTGCACCATCCCTGTAGCCACGTGTTTAATTGCTCTCTCTCCCTATTCCTCATCTCACTATCACGTGGCACGGGCAACAACCCAGAGATAACAACTCTGTTTGTTCTCGCTCTGAGCTTCCATCCTAGCTCCCTAAAGGCCTGCCTGACATCCTTGTCCCCTTTCCTACCTATGTCGTTAGTGCCAATGTGGACTACGACTTGGGGCTGCTCCCCCTCCCCCTTAAGGACCCGGAAAACACGATCCGAGACATCACGTACCCTTGCACCTGGGAGGCAACATACCAAACATGAGTCTCTCTCGCTCCCACAAAATCTCCTATCTGTGCCCCTGACTATTGAGTCCCCAATTACTAATGTTCTACTCCTTTCCCCCCTTCCCTTCTGAGCAACAGGGACAGACTCCGTGCCAGAGGCCCGTACCCCATGGCTTACCCCTGGTAAGTCGTCCCCCCCACAAGTATCCAAAACGGTATACTTGTTACTCAGGGGAACGACCGCAGGGGGTCCCTGCACTGACTGCTTCTTCCCAATCCCTCTTACAGTTACCCATCTATCTCCAGTCTTTGGTGTAACTACTTCCCTGAAGCTCCTATCTATGACCCCCTCTGCCTCCCGAATGATCCGAAGTTCATCCAGCTCAAGCTCCAGGTCCCTAACACGGTTTTTGAGGAGCTGGAGTTGGGTGCACTTCCCACAGATGAAATCAGCAGGGACACTGACGGCGTCCCTCACCTCAAACATTCTGCAGGAGGAGCATTGTACTGCCTTCCCTGACATCCCCTCTAGATTAAAAAAAAACAAGAAAAAGAAAAAGAACGGAAGAGCTTACCTGATATTACCTCAAACCCTGATCCCGCTGAAAGGTAAGCAAATTTAAAGGCACTCACTCACCTTCACGACAGGCCCCTGCTCCCGCTTCCCAACCACCGTGGGGTGAGGAGGAGGTAGGGTGGGAAACACTCACAAAGTGTTTCGGGTTTAACTGTCACTTGCCAACAGCCCCTCCACAAACCACCTTCAACTTAGGCTGACCGCACTGCACGTATGCAAATTTCCCCAGAACAGCTGATCAGTAGCTCTGCTCTGCTGCCCTCTGCTGGTTGCTTGCCTTTATTCAAACTCCTTGGGTCTTCTTCGCAGGTTCACCTTCAACTTAGGCTGACCGCACTGCACGTATGCAAATTTCCCCAGAACAGCTGATCAGTAGCTCTGCTCTGCTGCCCTCTGCTGGTTGCTTGCCTTTATTCAAGCTCCTTGGGTCTTCTTCGCAGGTTCACCTTCAACTTAGGCTGACCGCACTGCACGTATGCAAATTTCCCCAGAACAGCTGATCAGTAGCTCTGCTCTGCTGCCCTCTGCTGGTTGCTTGCCTTTATTCAAACTCCTTGGGTCTTCTTCGCAGGTTCACCTTCAACTTAGGCTGACCGCACTGCACGTATGCAAATTTCCCCAGAACAGCTGATCAGTAGCTCTGCTCTGCTGCCCTCTGCTGGTTCTCTGTGACCTGGAGGGGATCCTCCAGGTGGTGGTGTTCCCAGGTATTTGCTGCACTTTTTCTTCTAGGTGGTAATGGTCATGAGTTTGCAAGGTGCTGTCTAAGGAACCTTGGTGAGTTCCTGCAATGCCACTGTTCGTTGATGGTGAAGGGTTTGAATATTTGTGGAAGGGGGAGTAATCAAGCGAGCTGCTTTGTCCTGGATGGTGTCGAGCTTCTTGAGTGTTGTTGGAGCTGCACTCATGCAGGCAAGTGGGGAATATTCCATTAATCTCTTGATTTATGGCTTGTGGATGGTGGACAGGCTTTGAGGGTCGGGAGGTGACTTACTTGCCATTTGACTTGCCCTGGTGGCCACAGTATTAATGTGGCTAGTCCAGTTCAATTTCTGATCAATGGTAACCCCCAGGATGTTGATTGTGGGGGATTCAGCGATGGTAATGCCATTGAATGACAAAGGGCGGTGGTTAGATCCTCTTGTAAAAGATGGTCATTGCCTGGCACTTGTGTGGTGCAAATCTAACTTGCCACTTGAAATTGGATTTTGTTTATTGTCACGTGTACCAAGGTACAGTGAAAAGTAGTTTTCTGCGAGCAGCTCAACAGATCGTTAAGCACATGAAAAGAAAAGTAAATAAAAGAAAATACATAATAGGGCACAAGGTACACAATGTAACTAGATAATGATGTGTTGAGCAGGCTGGATCTATGTGGACTGCGTTTGATGCAGTGTAGTGAGAGACAGACTTCCAACACTTGATGAGATGCAACACGATTTTATTTAACATCTAATTATTTTACATGTTCAACTGTGGGTTGACACTATGCTGACTTGACTGGAGACCTGAGGCTAGCCTGACCAGACTTACTGACTACCACATGGCGTTTGCACTGGCTAATGCTCACTAGCTCTGACTGTCTCAGAGGCTGGATCCCGAGAGAGCGGGGAAAACTGGTGCCCTCTGGCTTTATAGTGGTCGTGTCCTGTCTGGTGATTGGCTGCTGTGTTCTGTGTACTGGTCATCATGTGTCAATCACTGCCTGTCTGCACTCCATTATATACGTGGATGGATATTATGACATCTCCCCCCTTTTTTTTTTGACGTTTGTGTTCAGATAATAAATATTGAGGTGCATGTCCGTGAAGATGTGTATATGTACGTGACTATATACAGAATGTGCTAAAATGGACTTATATACATAGGAAGGTGTCACTTGTGCAGATATAGGGCAAATGAAACAGTAAAAAAAACAATATTTACAGATGTCAAAACGATGAGGTTACAAAGCTGTGCAACAGTCAGTCTATAAGTTTAGTCTCTGTGGCGGGCGACGAATTCTGGTTGACCGCCTCAAGGGTGGAGCAGGGGCCGCCTGCACTTGGATGGGCGGGATTGCCGCCAATGCGGTGGTCGCAGAGGTCGGCAGGATTGCTGGTAGATTGGTGGCCTCGTGGCACGGCACGTCCGGAGGAAGCGGTGTGTGAGGTGGGACATCACGGTCGGGTGGCGGGCGTGGAAGTCTGCGCAGTGCCCGCCCGCCTGTTGCGTCGTAGGAAAGGGCCATCAGCCATGCGGACGAGGAACGATCTCGGGGCCACTTGCTTGACCACCACAGCTGTGGCGGACCAGCCGCCGTCAGGCAGTTGGGACCAGCTCGGGGAGATCCGTGGCATGAGCGTTGTATGCTGATTTATGTTGGGCCCGAGACTGCTGCATCTTCTGTATGACCAGGAAGTTGTCAAGGTCTGGAATGTGGATGGCTGGAACCGTTGTTCGCAGTGTGTGGTTCATGAGAAGCTGCGCTAGAGACAACCCAGTGCACAGCGGGGTCGCTCTGTATGCCAACAGCGCCAGGTTGAAATCGGAGCCTGAGTCTGCAGCCTTACATACTAATTTTTTGACGATGTGAACCCCTTTTCGGCCTTCCCATTTGACTGCGGGTAGTGGGGGCTGGTAGTGATCTGCCGAAAGTTCTATAGCCGGACAAACTCAGACCATTCCTGGTTGTAAAAACAGGGGTCGTTGTCACTCATCACCGTGAGTGGTATCCCATGTCTGGCAAATGTTTCTTTGCATGCCTTAATCATGTGAGGTCGGACAGTCTCACCACTTCGGGGTAATTGGAAAAGTAGTCGACCAGGAGGACATAGTCACGCCCCTTGGCGTGGAAAAGATCAACACCGACTTTGGACCATGGGGATGTCACTATCTCATATTGCTGCAGAGTTTCTTTAGGTTGAGCTGGCTGAAATTTCTGACATGTAGGGTAATTGAGGACCGTGTTGGCAACGTCCTGGCTGATGCCCGGCCAGTAGACTGCCTCCTGAGCTCTGCGTCAACATTTCTCGACCCCCAGGTGACCCTCGTGGATTTGGCCGAGCACCATAGCTCGCATGCTCTGCGGGATCACAATTCTGTCAAGCTTCATGAGGATGCTGTCTACCACCATCAGATTGTCCTTGACGTTGTAAAACTGGGGACACTGTCCCTTCTGCCAGCCATTCGTGAGGTGCTGCATCACCCGCTGGAGCAGAGGATCCCTGGCCATTTTCTCATGAATTTGAATGACCCTGTCATCAGAGGCCGGAAAGTTGGAGGCACAGAATTGCACCTGTGCGTCGATTTGACATACGATGTCAGTCTGCTCACACGGTGTGGTGATAGACCTGGAAAGGGCATCTGCAACAATGAGCTCTTTGCCCGGGGTGTAAACCAGGTCAAAATCGTAGCGGCGAAGCTTGAGAAGGATGCGTTGTAACCGTGGCGTCATTTCATTGAGGTCTTTTTGGATGATGCGGACCATTACATTATTTAAATGATAAAATATTAAAGCATGCTGCTGTGCAGAGAGACCTGGGTGTGCTAGTGCATGAGTCGCAAAACGTTGGTTTACAGGTGCAACAGGTGATTAAGAAGGTGAATGGAATTTTGTCCTTCATTGCTAGAGGGATGGAGTTTAAGACTAGGGAGGTTATGCTGCAAAGGATTGTGAATCTATGCGATTCCTTGCCCAGTGAAGCAGTAGAGGCTCCTTCATTAAATGTTTTTAAGATAAAGATAGATAGTTTTTTGAAGAATAAAGGGATTAAGGGTTATGGTGTTCGGGCCGGAAAGTGGAGCTGAGTCCACAAAAGATCAGCCATGATCTAATTGAATGGTGGAGCAGTCTCGAGGCGCCAGATGGCCTACTCCTGCTCCTAGTTCTTATGTTCTTATGTTCTCTCTCTCCCTCCTGTATTCTGACTCATCGTTGTTCAAGATAACTTCCTCACCACCCGGAGTATAGGGTGGCCCATCTCTCCTCCAATGCATCCAACAGTGTCTCCGGTGCCGCATTGGTGAAACGGGATGCCGCTCTCCTTGCTGCCATGTTGTTGGCTGGGATAGTGTGTGTGGGGAGGGGAGTGCTTATATATGGCTGCAACCTGCCAGCCTCTCGAGTACCAATCCCAGCTGCGGCAAATTGGACACCAATTTTAATTGGACCGATCATGTTCCCCGTGGCGCCGGTGCTCGCCCATTAACGGTTAATAAATTGCTCTGGGAACAGCGCCAATTTTCCTGTCATAGAATTCCACCGATTCAGCCCCGGTGTCAACACTTTCTGAAAAGGAGAATCCTTCCACTGGTCTCTGGCTGCAAAAGAATATCTTATATTCTTCAAAGAAAATAAAGATGCATTTTGAATTTCAAAGGATTTCCATTTGATTCCAAGATATTTGAACAAAGGTACTCAGCCTTTATTCGGATATGTTTCCTCATGATTTTACCGTCAATCATGGAGAGTCGGTAAATGATAAACACACTCACTATAAATGATGGGGCTGTACTTTGTTACTTGGTGGTGTTGGTTGAGAAAAGATTGTTAACCAGGACAACACTTTACTCTCCCTATGATCCTCACTATTTTGAACAGCGTTATGAGATTTATAATGGTGGCAAAGTGGTTATCACTGCTGCCTCACAGCATCAGGGACCCAGGTTCAATTCTGGCCTTGGGTGACTGACTGTGCGAAATTTGCACGTTCTCCCCGTGTCTGCATGTGTTTCCTCTGGGTACTCCTGTTTCATCCCACATTCCAAAGATGTGCAGGTTACGTGGATTGACCATTATTACGATTCCAGACCAGATCCTAATCATGCCAAGGATATGGGACAGAAACCCCAATATTTAATTTTAATTTTGCAAGACTGTGAGGAAAGCATACCTTGCTCCAGGAGTGATTTGATGCAAAATAGGGTTATGGTATATAAAAACAAACATTATTACAAACACTGTACTAAAATATCTGTAACATAACACCAGGAAATAGCTTATAATTACCCCTGAAGCAATGCTAATCAATGCAGTGTATACAGTAACCCTTAACTGCTAGCTTTATTCCCACTCAAACACCAAAAAAAATCTCAGCTCTCAGTTCACTGTTAAAACAATTATTTCTCAGAAATACGTGTTTTACAGAGATATTTGGAGACTCTACTTTGAAAAATAGAGATCTTATGCCATTGTTTTAAAGAAAAAAAATCTGAATCCTGTCAGAACCATGCAGAACTCCGGCTGTATTTCTTCAAAAGCTGCTTTAGCTTGTTTCAGCTCACCTTCTAATCAGCCAAGTCTAAACTTCTTGGAAAGAAACTCTTAATCTGTCGACAGACATATATTTTGACTGAACTGAGAAACTTGACAGCTGCTCATATCTTCAACTAACTCTGAACTAACCCTGCTTTTCTGCAAAATGCCTGATAACTTGGCTCCTCCAGTAATTACAGCATATTTCCAGGCTAATTAACTCCACTTGGAATCCCCTTATTCCAAACAATTCCATTAGCTCAAGCTTTTTTGCAGTGCTTTAATTGCACTACTGCCTCTAAAACATACCGTATATACTCGCGGATCCTTCGATCTCGCGTATCATGCGACCCCTAAATTTTCGGCCCAAAAACATGCTTTTATAGTATACCTCATGTATCATGCAGGTCACTTTTTTGACATGACAGCTGACACTCAGGTAAGCTTTCCGCCTAAAACTGCCGAATGAGAAACAGCTGTTTTGCTGTTTCTAATCACGGAACTAAACCCGATAATAAACAGTCACGGTACCTAACAGGTGACACAATCGACCCTTAGCAAAAATGGAGAAAAGATCAGCGAAGAAATATACAGCCAAATTGAAACTGCAAGTTGTTGCCGAAGCGGAACAAAGCAACAATGTTAAAGCTGGAAACCTGTTTGGTGTCGGAGAAAGCTGTGTCCGAAGCTGGAGAAAGCAAAAAGAACAATTGATGGCAAGTCCTTCCTAAATACCTGTATAACAGTTTCATTAACTACTGGATGCTATGTGACTTATCTTGGCCAGCATTTCACACCCGTGATTTTTGTACCTCGCATATCATGCGACCCCCGAAATTTAGGCTTCAAATTAGGTGCTCAAAAGTCGCATGTTACGCGAGTATATACGGTAGTTGTCTTTCAAAGTAGGATTTATTTTAAAACCATGACTGCAGCAATCACACACACTAGCCCAGGCTTTTAACCCATACTGCACCAGGGGCTGGTTTAGCTCACTGAGCTAAATCACTGGCTTTTAAAGCAGACCAAGCAGGCCAGCAGCACGGTTCGATTCCCGTACCAGCCTCCCTGAACAGGCGTCGGAATGTGGCGACTAGGGGCTTTTCACAGTAACTTAATTGAAGCTCACTCGTGACAATAAGCGATTTTCATTTCATTTTTCATTTTCATTTTCAAATACCTATAATACAATATATCTGCAATTCGTACATTCAGCACACCATGACCAATGCGGGGTGTTATGGGGTTAGGGTGTGAGAGCAGGCATAGGTAGATGGGCATAGGTTCCTCTCCTTTTATTAGGGACAGTTTGATGTTCCTCTCCCTTTATTGAGGACAGTTTGAGGTTCCTTTCTCTTTATTGGGGACAGTTTGAGGTTCCTCTCACAATATTGGGGACAGTTTGAGGTTCCTCTCTCTTTAATGGAGACAATTTGAGGTTCTCTCCCTGCATTAAGGACAGTGTGAGGTTCTTCTCTCTTTATTAAGGACAGATTGAGGCTCCACTCCCTGCATTGGGGACAGTTTGAGGTTCCTCTCCCTTTATTGGGGACAGTTTGAGGTTCCTCTCCCTTTATTGGGGACAGTTTGAGGTTCCGCTCCCTTTATTGGGGACAGTTTGAGGTTCCTCTCCCTGCATTGGGGACAGTGTGAGGTTCCTCTCTCTTTATTAAGGACAGATTGATGTTCCTCTCCCTGCATTAAGGACAGATTGATGTTCCTCTCCCTGCATTAAGGACAGATTGATGTTCCTCTCCCTGCATTAAGGACAGATTGATGTTCCTCTCCCTGCATTAAGGACAGATTGATGTTCCTCTCCCTGCATTAAGGACAGATTGATGTTCCTCTCCCTGCATTAAGGACAGATTGATGTTCCTCTCCCTACATTGGGGACAGTTTGAGGTTCTTCTCTCTTTATTGAGGACAGTTTGAGATTCTTCTTTCTTTATTGAGCACAGTAAGAAGTCTTACAACACCAGGTTAAAGTCCAACAGGTTTGTTTCAAACACGAGCTTTCGGAGCACGGCTCCTTCTTCAGGTGAATGGAAAGGCTTGTTCCAGAAATGTTTATATAGACACAGTCAGAGATGCCCCGGAATGCGAGCACCTGCAGGCAATCAAATCATCAAAGATGCAGAGAGAGAGGTAACTCCAGGTTAAAGAGGTGTGAATTGTCCCAAGCCAGTTCAGTCGGTAGGCCTCTGCAAGTCCAGGCTTGTTGGTGGGGGCCGAATGTAATGCGACATGAATCCCAGATCCCGGTTGAGTAACATCACACTGTCCTTAATGCAGGGAGAGGAACCTCAATATGTCCGTAATAAAGAGAGAGGAACCTCAAACTGTCCTTAATGCAGGGAGAGGAACATCAAACTGTCCTTAATGCAGGGAGAGGAACCTCAAACTATCCCCAATAAAGAAAGAAGAATCTCAAACTGTCCTTAATAAAGAGAGAAGAACCTCAAACTGTCCTTAATGCAGGGAGAGGAACATCAATATGTCCGTAATAAAGAGAGAGGAATAAACGGGCATCGTGCGACTATCAACAGGCAGGACTGTTCCCTTCCAGTTGGGGAACACTTCAGCAGTCAAGGACATTCAGCCTCTGATCTCCGGGTCAGCATTCTACAAGGAGGCCTTCAGGAGACGCGACAACGCAAAATTGCTGAGCAAAAACTTATAGCTAAGTTCCGCACGCATGAATGCGGACTCAACCGGGATCTGGGATTCATGTCGCATTACATTCGGCCCCCACCAACAAGCCTGGACTTGCAGAGGCCTACCGACTGAACTGGCTTGGGACAATTCACACCTCTTTAACCTGGAGTTACCTCTCTCTCTGCATCTTTGATGATTTGATTGCCTGCAGGTGCTCGCATTCCGGGGCATCTCTGACTGTGTCTATATAAACATTTCTGGAACAAGCCTTTCCATTCACCTGAAGAAGGAGCCGTGCTCCGAAAGCTCGTGTTTGAAACAAACCTGTTGGACTTTAACCTGGTGTTGTAAGACTTCTTACTGTGCTCACCCCAGTCCAACGCCGGCATCTCCACATCATCTTTATTGAGGACAGTTTGAGATTCTTCTTTCTTTATTGAGGACAGTTTGAGATTCTTCTTTCTTTATTGAGGACAGTTTGAGATTCTTCTTTCTTTATTGGGGACAGTTTGATGTTCCTCTCCCTGCATTAAGGACAGTTTGAGGTTCTTCTCTCTTTATTAAGGACAGTTTGAGATTCTTCTTTCTTTATTGGGGATAGTTTGAGGTTCCTCTCCCTGCATTAAGGACAGTTTGATGTTCCTCTCCCTGCATTAAGGACAGTTTGAGGTTCCTCTCTCTTTATTACGGACATATTGAGGTTCCTCTCCCTGCATTAAGGACAGTGTGATGTTCCTCTCCCTGCATTAAGGACAGTGTGCTGTTCCTCTCCCTGCATTAAGGACAGTTTGATGTTCCTCTCCCTGCATTAAGGACAGTTTGATGTTCCTCTCCCTGCATTAAGGACAGTTTGAGGTTCTTCTCTCTTTATTAAGGACAGGTTGATGTTCCATTCCCTGCATTGGGGACAGTTTGAGGTTCTTCTCTCTTCATTAAGGACAGTTTGTGTTTTCTCTCACTTTATTGGGAATTGTTTGAGGTGTCTTCACACTTTCAAATTCAGTAAGTAACTAATACTGTCAGGTTCCATAGCTCAGAGAGAATCAATATCTTTATAGGTAGCACAGTGGTTAGCACTGTTACTTCACGGCACCAGGGACCCGGGTTCGATTCCCGGCTTGGGTCAATGTCTGTGCGGTGTCTGCATGTTTTCCCCGTGTCTATGTGGGTTTCCTCCGGATGCTCCAGTTTCCTCCCACAAATCCTGAAATCTGAGCTGGTTAGGTGGATTGGACATTCTGAATTCTCCCTCAGTGTACCAGAACAGGCGCCGGAATGTGGCAACTAGGGGATTATCACGGTAACTTCATTGCAGTGTTAATGTAAGCCTATTTATGACACAGTAAAGATTATTATTATTCAGAAGCGGAATGACAAATGAGTGGAAGGAGAAAAGGAAAATTGTTTTTTGTAATTTGCAAGGTTTATACAAAATGTTTACGGTCAGAAAAACAGACACACCGCTTATCCGACACTGTATGCCCATTCTTAGGATTTATTATATAGTTAGGAATGAGTCATAAGTTGGAATCTAATTGAATTTGTTCAGGCAGTTATATCTCGAATAACAAATACCCGTGAGTGAGTTACAGGCTGAAATCTCATCGAGGGGTTTGGGGTGGTTTATATATGGTGTAACAGATACCCAAGTCTGAGTTACAGAAGGGAATATAACTGAGATGTTCAGGGTGGTTTATATATGGAATAACAGATACCCGGAGTGAGTTACAGACTGGAATATAATCGAGGGATTGGGGTAGTTTATATATAAAATAACAGATTCCTGGGCATGAGTTACAGGCTGGAATCTAATCGAGGGGTTTGAGGGTTTTATATATGAAAATGAAAATGAAATGAAAATCACTTATCGTCACGAGTAGGCTTCAAATGAAGTTACTGTGAAAAGCCCCTAGTCGCCACATTCCGGCGCCTGTTCGGGGAGGCTGTTACGGGAATCGAACCGTGCTGCTGGCCTGCTTGGTGTGCTTTCAAAGCCAGCGATTTAGCCCTGTGCTAAACAGCCCCTTAAGTATATAGAATGAAGAAACCCAGATGTGAGTTACAGACTGTAATCTAATCGAGGGGGTGGGGTAATTTATATATAGAAAAATAGATAGCCAGGAGTGACTTACAGAGTGGAATCTAATCGAGGGGTTTGGGAGATTTATAGATAGAATAACAGATATCCATCAGTGAATTAGAGACTGGAATCATATTGAGGGGTTTGGGGCTTTATATCAGAATAACAGACACCGGGGAGTGAGTTACAGTCTGGAATCTAATTGAGGGGTACAGGGCTTTATACATAGAATAACAGATATCTGTGAGTGAGTTACAGTCTGGAATCTACTCAAAGGGTTCGCAGCAGTTTAAATATAGAATTACAGCTATCCATAGTGAGTTACAAATTGTAATCTAATCGGTAGCATTGTGGATAGCACAATCGCTTCACAGCTCCAGGGTCCCAGGTTCGATTCCGGCTTGGGTCACTGTCTGTGTGGAGTCTGCACATCCTCCCCGTGTGTGTGGGTTTCCTCCGGGTGCTCCGGTTTCCTCCCACAGTCCAAAGATGTGCAGGTTAGGTGGATTGGCCATGATAAATTGCCCTTAGTGTCCAAAATTGCCCTTAGTGTTGGGTGGGGTTACTGAGTTATGGGGATAGGGTGGAGTTGTTGACCTTGTGGGGTGCTCTTTTCAAGAGCCGGTGCAGACTCGATGGGCTGAATGGCCTCCTTCTGCACTATGAATTCTATGAGTGGTTCAGGGTGGTTTATATTATTATGATTCCAGGCCAGATCCCAACAGTGGCTTGAATACTGGGCCGAAACCCCAATATTTTATTTTTGTAAGTCTGTGCGGAAAGAATATTTTGCTCCACGAGTGATTGCATGAAGAAATAGGGATTTGGTATTTTGAAATAAAACTTTATTATTAATACAATATTAAACTCTTTAACATCGCACCCCAAAATACCCTTTGAACAATGCTACTCTACACAGTAAATGCCATACCCTAAATTACTATCTCTATTCCTAATTAAATAACAAGAAAGAAAAAAAGCATACAGCTCTCATGCCATCCCACACCCCATTGGCTCCAATTGCTTTCCAGAACAGATTTGGCTCCAATTAGAACCCTGACTCTGGCTGGATGTCTTCAAAAGATTGTTTCACCTGGCTTGTTTCAGCTTCTTCCTTGTCTTCCGACAAGTCTGCACTGCTTTAAATTCTGTCACTCTTTAACTACCCTACTGGGAGGAAAAGACCTTACTTGTGGTGTAAAAGGGTAGCCAGATTAGAACTCAACTCAAAAAGCTTTCTCAAAATTTGTCTGAATACCTTAACTCCACCTCGCAATTACATAATCTCTCCAAACTGAAAGCAAGCTAACTCCCCAGGCTGAAAACTCATTAACTCCCAGGGAATCCCCCGAGTCATTTAACATTCTATTAGCCCAGGCTGTTTTTACTCTGGTCAATTTCACCTCTGGTTCCTAAAAGCTTTCTGGTCTTGCAAAACAATATTATCTTTAAAAACATGACTACTGCAGCCAAACACACTCCAACCCCAGGCTTTTAACACTTAAATTGCCAAATGTATACAATATATCTAAAATTCTGCATTCGACACAATATATAGAATAACAGACTTCGAGGAGTGAGTTACAGACTGGAATCTAATCAAAGGGTTCGGGGCTGCTTATATGTGGAATAACAGATACTGAAAAGTGAGTTACAGACTGGAATCTAATCAAGGGGTTCTGTGTGGTTTATATATAGAGTAATATATACCTGGAAGTGAGTTATGGCCTGTAATCTAATCAAGGGGTTTGGGGGGGGGGGGGGGGGGGGTTATATATAGAATAACATATACCCGGGTGTTACAGACTGGAATCTAATAGAGGGGTCCAAGGTAATTTATATATAGCATAACAGATAGCCGGGATTGAGTTACAGACTGGAATCTAATCGAGCGGTTTGGGGCGGTTTATATATGGAATAACAGATACCCAGGAGTGAGTTATAGATTGAATTCTGATCAATTATTTGGGGCAATACATAACCCGGTTCTGATCACACACTCTTCATTTTAAAGTTTGACTTCGCACTCCACTGGGTGTCTCTGTGTTTTAACTATGTTGTAAAGAGACAAGCGGGATTTTACTCCTCACTAGTTATTTGGACACAGAAGGATAGTGTTGTGTGTTTAAGTGAGAGTACATGCGGTCAGTACAGAAAGTGGCTGTATAATGTGGTGTTGCTGGCCCACATTTCCATAACACTGGTGCAGATGTGAGTCTCACTCCTGCAGTTTAACAGCAACATGAAATAAACAGAGCAGTTAATTGAGATAAGGAGCCAGACTCCTGCAGAGATTATAATAGAAGCACATTCTTCTAGCACGTCATTCTAGTCTCTAATTAGCCGTAGGTAAAATATACTGGATAATGAGCATTAGGTAAAACCATTGCTAATAATTCATTCAATATTTATCAATTGCCTTTCTTACATTTGTTGGTATGGTTTTCTTTAGTGAGGGACAGGATTAAATGTGAACCATCAAATTCGAACTGCACTCTGTCCAGATCGAGATTCCCTAGTCATGGCAGCCAGTTCTCAAACTTGGCTGGGAACGTCTCCACCATCTCACTGGAGACACCGGGCTTGGCAGGGATTCTCACCAGTTCCACCTCGTCTTCATTGAATCCCTCAAAATGGATGCTATCCATTTATAAGGATAGCACAAGTTACAGAACTGAATACGTGAATGTTCTCAGTAAGTACACAGTCCACGTAAACCAATAGGTGCAATGTAATCAATGTAGTCAGACACCCTACATTCTGAAACCAAGTCACAGTTGCCACTCAAAACAAGTTATGTGGATTTCTCATCAAATCCCCCAGATGCTTGTCACACTGTGAGGCAACTGAAATCTGACATCAAAACAAGTATTCCCAAACTCCGCTCTTGAAGAACTCGCTTAGAATCTTCTCCCAAACATTGCTTTCTCTCGGATGCTTTCACCAAGGATCCACTCCCAGGATTTCACTCTCCCTTTTCAGTCTTTCTCTTCGCTACATCACCATGTGCAGTCAAGCTTCCATACAATCTCGCAAGGACCCAGCCAGGCCAATAGAACATCCCTGCTTCACAGCCTGTATTAAGGTGTCACTAACCTTAGGATCACCTCAGGTGTCTGGCTTCTCACGAGCCGATGTCTCCAGGTCTGACCTTGCAGCCCTGTCTCTGGTAGTGACCCTCTCTCTGCTCCTGACTTGCTCCCGATTTCTTTTCTTTATTCTTCTAACTTTCTGGAAATCTCACTCCCTGGTTTCTGGGACTTCGGTTCTTTAGCTTCTGGGACTTGCATTCTGTCCCTCTGTATTGACTTTTCTATACTAGCAGTTTCTGTGGAATGTTTCTTGCCTCTGGGTTAACATCTACCCTGTCCAGTCCTGTTAGAATTTTATAAGTCTCCTTGAGATCTCCCCCCCCCCCCTCACACCCCCTCATTCTTCTGGACTCCAGCGAGAACAATCTTAACCGAATCAATATCTCCTCATCTGACAGTCCCGTCATCCCTGGAATCAGTCTGGTAAACCTTGGCTGCACTCCCTCGAGAGCAAGAACATCCTTCCTCAGAGAAGGAGACCAAAACTGCACAAAATATTCCAGGTATGGGCACACCAAGGCCCTGTACAACTGCATCAACACATCCCTGCTTCAATACTCGAAACCTGTCGCAATGAAGGCCAACATACCATTAGCCTTCTTTACCACCTGCTGCACCTGCATGATTACCTTCAGCGAATGGTGCACAAGGACACCCAGGTCCTGCTGCACACTCCCCTCTCCCAATTTACAACCATTCAGGTAGTAATCTGCTATCCTGTTTTTGCTTCCAAAGTGAATAACCCATTAATTCTTACTCTTTGTTTCCTCTCTGCCAACCAGTTTTCTATCCATTTCAATACATTTCCCCAATCCCATGCACTTTAATTTTGCACAATAATCTCTTATGCGGGACTTTGTCGAACACCTTCTGAAAGTCCAAATATACCACATCGACTGGCTCCCCCTTGTCAACTGTAATGGTTACATCTTCAAAGAATTCCAACAGATTTGTCAAGCATGATTTTCCCTTCATAAATTCATGCTGACTCTGACTGATCCTGCCACTGCTTTCTAAATGTTCCGCTATAAAGTCCTTGATAATGGATTCAAGCATTTTCCCCACTACCGATTTTAGGCTTACTGGTCTATAATTCCCTGCTTTCTTTCTACCTCCCTTTTTGAATATTGGAGTGACGCGAGCTACCCTCCAATCTGCAGGAACTGTTCTAGAGTCTATAGAATCCCGGAAGATGACCACCAATGCATCCATTATTTCCAGAGTCACCTCCTTAAGCACTCTGGGATGCAGGTTCTCAGGCCCTGGAGATTTATCCACCTTCAATCCCATCAATTTTCCCAGCACCATTTGTCTACTATTGTTGATCTCCACCAGGTTTCATATTGAAACTCAAGTGCTTCTGCTTTCTCAATGTGGGCCTCTGGTTGCTAAGCAACAGCTTAGTTTTTTTCAACCCTATAATTGCTGTTACGTCATAAAACCTCCAGACTTGTCGGCACCTTTGTTTAACATGAAGCTAAACTGAAGTTTTAATCCTTTCTTGGCACACAAATACCCACACACAATAATTAAACTTAAACTTGTACCTTATTCCTTCATGACACACAAAATGTAAATATAAATTCCTTGAGAAATCTCTACTTCCTAGCAGTGGACACATAGAAACCTAAGGGTCGCACATTCCTCCATGTTGGAGGCAGCTAATGCAGCCACTCACTCTCTCTTCTCAGTTACAGGCACTTTTGTGTATTGGTGTTTGCAGGATTGAGGCTAGGAGGCCACGGAGGTTCAATAAACTAAGGCGCTTTATTAAGGAGATGTGTTTACTACAGGCTGAAGACCTACTTTGCACAGTCATTTGGACAAACGGTCAATATCGGCACCCCCAATGACGTCATGTATGCATCATCTTAAAGTGACCTGTTCAGTTTCAACACTGCTGGTAAGAAATCACAATAAATACACCAACATTTCCCCCCCGTTAAATCAACACGTTAAACAATTACAACATTAACAATCAATTAACAATAATAGTCAATAAGTCAGACGATTGGGAGGTAATGGTTCACTGCATGGTTGTTGGTGAACCTCAAGCCTCTGCTTTTTAGGACTTGCTGTAATGTCAGGTGTCTTTGACTCGATGTGAACACTGTCAGTAGTGTTTTAACCGGACTCAACATTAAGATTTGAGGTTGATTTAGTACTTGATTTACAATCGAGGTGCTATTTCCTCCAATCAATTCTATTAGTGTTAGGTTTTTGGTAAAATCCAGGTTGTGTCTTGGCATAGTTGGATTTGGACTTCCACCGGTTCAGCTTCTGATGGATTGGTTCTCCCCGCCAACAGTTGATTCACATGCCTCCTCCAGATGACCTCGTCGTGGGTTTGGATGATGTAGGAGACAGTTTTGGCCTGCGCTCTGATCGTGGCAGGCACCCATTTATCTAATAGTATAGTTTCTTGCCCGAATTTCTTGTCCTTGGCCAAAGACACGGCAATTTTCTTTGTTGACCCCATGCAGTGCCTTGATCCAGAGTTCTCCCACGCCCTGTTCCTCCCCCATTTCCATCGCTTTTCATCCAGTGGGGTCCTGCTCTCTCCTACAAGTTGTCCGTTCCTGTCATCACATTTGTCTCCACGCAACCAGTCCACTGCTACCATTGGGTCTAAAACCGTGTGTCCGGGTAACTGGGGAACGTCTCGCTTTCCTTGCGGAGAAAGTCAGGCAGCGACAGGGAAGCTTGTTCCTTTTCGGGAATTGGAGCTTCTCAGACAGATTCCCCAGGGTCACTAACCTATCATCCACATACATGTCCTTCACACTCAAGGTCCCTCTGCCCTTCATCCAAGTCCTAAATGTGGCGTCTTTTTACTCGGGCGAACCTATGGTTGTTGCAGATGGGGGCCTCCATAAAGATACTACCAAGTTTGAAGTGGCGTCTGAACTGGTTCCAGGCCTTTCTTGTGGCTACCACCACCGGACTCCTTGAATGTGTGTGTGGGGGAGCCGGGAATGAAGTGGTGACTAGTGCCCGGAGAAAAGTTCCTGTGCAGGAGGCCCCCTCCATTTGGGCTCCCTTCTGCCTCCAGCTCCTTCAGCCACACTCTCATCCTCTCTGCGTTCGTCGCCCAGTGGTAGAATAGGAGGCTCAGCAGGGCCAGGCCTCCCACGTGTCGCCCTCTCTGCAGGATGACTTTTTGTATCCTTAGGAATTCCCCCCCAGACAAAGGTTTTAGAGGTTGAGTTGTTAAGTATGTTCAAGACTGTGATAGACAGATTTTGAATCAGTAAGGGAATCGAGGGTTATAGAGATAAGATGGGAAAGTGGAGTTGAGGATTATATCAGATCAGCCATGATCTTATGAATGGTGGAGCAGATGCGATGGGCTGAATGGTCTACTTTTGCTCCTACATCTTATGCTTGATATTCCTCCACATCTCACAGCTTCCCCAGCATCTCGGGATGGGCCATTCCATGGGCCCATCATCTGACTCAGATGTCACAGATGCCTCATCCCCAGCAGCTCTCCACCAGAATATGAGAGTCTGTCTGAACTAGTTCTCGAAACCCTGAGGCTTGTGTCTCTAGGCTGGTGGAAGGTGCAGCTGGCTCATGTGATGTCCCTACAGGTACACTTTCTTTCTTCTGCCCAATGTTCTCGGGCATCAGTAGGCTGGAGTAACTGCTGGGCAGGATCTCCTCTTCATCCCTTCCTGCTGGCACCTGTTGTGTATTTATAGTGATTCCTTACCTGCAGCATTGACGCTAAACAGGGCACTGTGAGATAATGCATGCATAACACCATTGGGGTTGATGCCATCGACCATTTGCATGGGTAATGCGCAGAGTAGATCTTCAATTTGTACTGAGCACATCTCCTTAATAAAGCTCCTTAGTTTGTTGAACCTCTGAGGTCTAGCCTCAATCCTGCAAACACCAATACAAAAAAATACTGGCGACGAGGATTGGATGAGAGTAATCATTCCAGCACCAATAAGAAGATGAGTGTCAATTATACGAGGGCCATTGTGGAATTGTTTGAATAAACAGATGGTGAGGAGCTATTTCTGGCGGTCTGGGTTAGACGCCGAAACAGAGTAGAAGGCAGGAACATGTTCATCTGGCACCAAGGTGCAAATCCTGCCACTGTTAACACTGCTGCATCTGTGGGAGTGGCCAGAAAGGGCTAGGCAATGGCTTCACATTGATTACGCAGGACTGTTTGTAGGGTGCCTGTTTCTAATTACTGTCTGTAAGATCTTGTAATTTTCCTTCCAAAAATAAGGTACTCAGTCCGGTTGAAGAGGTGTCCAAAACACTCTTTATTTTTCAAGAATTTACTTAATACACTTGCATAAAAACTCAATCAAAATTTAGATCAAAATAATACATAAACTTGTCAGACTACAGCGAAAAGTCTTGGAAATTTTAACATAAGGAAAAGGTAAAATAAATTAATTTCAAATAATCCAAGCATCTATAGATGCTTCAAGAATTTCACAAAGCTAGAATTCTCCTAATAATCAATCATACGATTGTTGTGTTATGCTTCTTCACGTAGCATAAGCTGCTTCCTTGATGTCTACTCTGACAAAGGTTCAGACTTGGAGATAGGTTAAACACATTTATTGAACAGTTAACAATTCTCCTACTTGGGTTTGACTCTTCTGCTAATCTTACTGCAGTAACTGAATCTAACTAACCAGTCTGCTCTAATCCATGTGGTGGGTATGATGCTTCCCTGATCTGCCTCTATGTCTCTGAGTGTCACCTGTGGAAAGAGAAAGAGCATGTGTGCCCTGTCCTTTTATATGGGTAGCCCCTTTGTGGTAGTGTCACCTCTGGGTGTGTCTTGACTGCCCATTGGTCGTGTCCTATCTTACTGGCCTATTGGTTGAATGTCTGTGTGTCATGTCTCTGGTGCTCCCTCTAGTGTTTATTTAGTCTCAGTGTATTTACACTAACCCCTTGTGGATTTACAGTGATGCATATCACCACATCCCCCCTTTCTTTGTGTTACATATTTTCTGCAAAGAAAATATGAACAAAATAGGTAGATAAGTGATGACATGTACAAATCATGATGACAGTGATGATTATACAATAAGTCCAAATCATGTGTATGTGTCCAAAGTTCATGAATTAATATGGTCGAGTGGCTTTCTTGTTTTGTTGGTGAAGTGGTGATATTGATGGTGGCATGTCCTTGTGAATGCCGTCAGTGTCCATGTGCTTAAGGAACCAAGAAGTGGTCAAATCACTTTGTTGTCTCATGTGGACTCTGTTTTTCTTTTGATGCTTGTGGTAGCGATGTATGCTATCTGCGTCGTCCTGCCATGGTATGTCATTGTACTGAGCTGAGCAGTAACAGTGTTCTGCATTTGCAGAGTTGTACCATGTGGTACCAGTTGTAGTTCCATTGTTGATGTTTCTGTTGTGCTTGTTGTCGACGTTGTTGCCTTTGGTACGCTTCTTGTTGATGCGTTTGTTGTTGGATTTGTAGGTTTTGTTGTGCTCAATGACCACCCTCTGTGGATAAGTCGAGTCCTTCACAAAGTTACTCGTGTCAGCGTCCTTTGTGGCATCTGCTGTGTCATTAAGCGTGCTGTCTCTGATTCCTCGGCGCTCCCCATCTGGCATCATGTCCGGTTCACTGGAATCATCTTCAGCTTGTCGATGCTCCCCATCTGGAGCCCTTTCTGGTTTATCTGTGTCAGCTGAGGTTTCTTGATGCTCTCCGTCCGGAGTTCTTTCAGGTTCACTTGAGTCAGCTGAAGTTTCTTGATGCTCTCCATCCGGAATCATTTCAGGTTCACTTGAATGATCTGAGGTTTCGTGATGCTCCCCATCCGGAGTCAAAACATTCAAGAATGCATTTGCTTGTGGAGAGGCTCGAGCGGATGAGGTTTGAATTAACGTGGTGTCACTGGAGTCACCAGTAGTCTCACTGTGATTGTTGAGTGCCTCTGTACATTCTAGTTGAGGTCTATCATGTTGCACATCTGGTATGGGAAGTGGGATGCCGTCGTCACTTGTCTCACATACCGTAGGTAGACCTTCAGTGTCTTCTTGCTGGTTAAATCAGCTGGGTAGACTGTCAGAGTCTTCTTCTGGTGGCTTAAATAAGCTGGGTGGACTTTCATAGTCGCTTTGTTGTTCACGTGAGCGTGGTAGACTGTCATAGTCTTCTTGCTGTGCACTTGAGCATGGTAGACTGTCATCGTCTGCTGCTGGTTGCTCAGAGGAGGTTGCTAGACCTTCATGGTCTTGTTCATGCAAGGACAGCGCTCTGGAGTCTTGTGTTGCTTCCATTGTGGAGTCTGTCACCGAGCTCGCTGTGGAGGCTTGTACCACTCTCTCTGTGGAGTCTGGCATCGTTCCCTGTGTGGAATCGTGCATTGGTCTCGCTGTGGAGACGGTCATCACTTCTTGTGTGGAGGCTGGGACCCTTCGCGGTGCGTGGACCACTCTCTGTGTGGCAGCAGGCTGCTCTCTGTGGGCTTGTACCCTTGGCATCAGGCCGCAGCATAATCCTGCACTCACGAGTCGGGATGTCATATATGCTGGGCTGAGGATTTCCCAATCCGAAGAACTCATCGTCGAAGTTTTCAATGTACAACACCTCTCGTTGCGATTCAGATTTGGTACTGGGGTCGCCACATCCAATGATGAAATCTTCGTCTGAGTAATGGTCGCCTCATTATAGGAAGGACGTGGAAGCTTTGGAACGGGTGCAGAGGAGATTTACCAGGATGTTGCCTGGTATGGAGGGAAAATCTTATGAGGAAAGGCTGATGGACTTGAGGTTGTTTTCATTAGAGAGAAGAAGGTTAAGAGGTGACTTAATAGAGGCATACAAAATGATCAGAGGGTTAGATAGGGTGGACAGTGAGAGCCTTCTCCCGCGGATGGAGGTGGCTAGCACGAGGGGACATAGCCTTAAATTGAGGGGTAATAGATATAGGACAGATATCAGAGGTAGGTTTTTTTACGCAAAGAGTGATGAGGCCGTGGAATGCCCTACCTGCAACAGTAGTGAACTCGCCAACATTGAGGGCATTTAAAAGTTTATTGGATAAGCATATGGATGATAATGGCATAGTGTAGGTTAGATGGCCTTTAGTTTTTGACTTCCCATGTCGGTGCAACATCGTGGGCCGAAGGGCCTGTACTGCGCTGTATCGTTCTATGTTCTATGTAGAGAGGTATGTTTCAGTTATAATAAGGATCATTGGTGAGACCACATCTGGAGACTGTGTACAGTAATGGTCTCCTTATTTAAGGAAGGATTGTCAATACATTGGAATCTGTTCAGAGAAGGTTTACTAGACTAATATCAGCAATGGACAGCTTGTCTTATGAAGAAAGGTTGGACAGGCATGTTTGTATCCGCTAGAGTTGAGAGCAGTGAGAGATGACTTGATTAAAACATATAAGATCCTGAGGGGTATTGAAGGGTGGATATGGAGAGGATGTTTCCTCTTGTTGGAGTATCTAGAACTAGGGGTTAATGTTTTGAAATAAAGTGTCCCCATTTAAGACGGAGATGAGGGGAATATTTTTTTCTCAGAGGGCCGTGAGTCTCTGGAATCTCTTCCTGAAAAGGTGGTGGAAGCAGAGTGTGAATATTTTAAAGGCAGAGTTGGATAGATTTTTGAACAGCAAGGGGGTGATAGGTTATCAGGGATAGGCAGGAATGTGGGATTGAGGTGGCATTCAGATCAGCCATGATCTTATTGAATGGTGGAGCATGCTCGAGGGGCTGAATGGCTTCCTTCCCCTACTGTACTCTCTATACACACATGACTGTGTGGCAAAATGTGGTTCCAGCTCCATCTACACGTTTGCTGATGACACAACCATAGTGGGTTGGAACTCAAACAATGACAAGTCGGAGTACAGGAGGGAGATTGAGAATTTAGTGGTGTGGTGTAACAACAACAATCTCTCTCTCAATGTCTACAAAACAAAGGAGCTGGCCATTGGCTTCAGGAAGTGAAGTGTCGTACATGCCCCTGTCTGTAACCAATGATGCTGAGGTGGAGATGGTTGACAATTTTAAATTCTTAGGTGTATTCACCAAGGAGAGGGACATGACAGATGTTGAGGCTGGGGATGGATGTTTAAATACTCTAGGTCAAGTCGGCATAAGGAAGGGGGAAGGTTTGGGTATTCTTAAAGTCATTAAAGTGGACAAGTCCCCAGGTCCGGATGGGATCTATCCCAGGTTACTGAGGGAAGCGAGGGACGAAATAGCTGGGGCCTTAACAGATATCTTTGCAGCATCCTTGAGCACGGGTGAGGTCCCGGAGGACTGGAGAATTGCTAACGTTGTCCCTTTGTTTAAGAAGGGTAGCAGGGAAAATCCAGGGAATTATAGACCTGTGAGTTTGACGTCAGTGGTAGGCAAACTGTTGGAGAAGATACTGAGGGCTAGGATCTATTGACATTTGGAAGAAAATAGACTTATCAGTGATAGGCAGTGATAGGTTTTGTGCAGGGAAGGTCATATCTTACAAACCTAATAGAATTCTTTGAGGAAGTGACAAAGTTAATTGATGAGGGAAGGGCTGTTGATGTCATATACATGGACTTCAATAAGGCGTTTGATAAAGTTTCCCATGGCAGGTTGATGGAAAAAGTGAAGTCGTATGGGGTTCAGGGTGTACTAGCTAGATGGATAAAGAACTGGCTGGGCAACAGGAGACAGAGAGCAGTGGTGGAAGGGAGTGTCTCAAACTGGAGAAAGGTGACTAGTGGTGTTCCACAGGGATCCGTGCTCGGACCACTCTTGTTTGTGATATACATAAATGAAAAATGAAAAAATGAATGAAAATCGCTTATTGTCATGAGTAGGCTTCAAATGAAGTTACTGTGAAAAGCCCCTAGTCGCCACATTCCGGCGCCTGTTCGGGGAGGCTGGTACGGGAATCGAACCGTGCTGCTGGCCTGCCTTGGTCTGCTTTAAAAGCCAGCGATCTAGCCCAGTAAGCTAAACCAGCCCCTGGTCTGGACGAAGGCATAAGTGGTCTGATGAACAAGTTTGCAGATGATACTAAGATTGGTGGAGTTGCAGATAGCGAGGAGGACTGTCAGAGAATACAGCAAAATATAGATAGATACATGGGAATGCCACCACCTGCAAGTCACTTACCATCCTGACTTGGAAATATATTGCTGTTCCTTCACTATCACTGGGTCACAATGCTGGAACTCCTTCTGTAACAGCACTGTGGGTGTACCTATACCACATGGATTGCAGCAGTTCAATAAGGCAGCTCACCACCACGTTTTCTCGGGTAATTAGGGATGGACAATAAATGCTGGCCTCGCCGGTGACACCCACATCTTTTGAGCAAAGAAAGAAAATATGGCCATTGGATGTATCGTCGAGTAAGTAATCAACATATGAAGATGTTCCTCAGCTACCTGGATTGATCTGGAGTATCCTTTCCCGCATTCACCAAAATGAATGATAGTGGAGTGCTGATCTCTGTAAAACATTGTACTGCAGTGAAGGTTGGAGTCACAGGAGGACAAGGTGCAGATCACACACCTTCTGTGGATAACCCACTGAAGATGAAGAAGAGGATGATGGTGAGGATGAGGAATATGATAACCCCAATGCAGTAGCAGGCACTCCCATTGCTGCCCATGATGCCAGAGATCCCCTTATAGTTGTAACATCATCACCACTGGGCTTACCACTGATCACCAATCCCACTGACATAACACCCACCCCCCACTCCAGGCCACTGATCCCCATTAATTCATGTCTTCTCAATCATTAACGAGCAGCTAAGAAAGAAACTTACCAATCGGCAACCGAGAATGTAACTAATGCCAAGTGGTACATTTGATGTGACTCCACTAACTTACAACATTTTCTTACAAGCCCATGTATATACCCACCCTGCAACCACAAAGCATTATTCTTTCTGTTTCTATGGCTCCAACATTGTGCAACCCCAGTAGTTTTAGCAGAGAGAGAGGTGGATGCTCACATCCCTGCTTTAAGATGCTCTTAGATAACAATCTCCATATGATGTAGTCCATACGGGCTCTGCCGCACACTGCTCCACCTGTGCAGGAGTAGATTTAGCCATCGGGAGAGCAGCTTGGCTCAGGCCAGTGACTTACTGCAAGCCATTCAGTCATTCTATTTAAGGTGTTGTTCCGACACCCTGGGCTAGTGTGGGGACAATTCCAGCCCCACTTGATCTGGAGTCACAACACACGTGAATTGACCAATAATTCTTAGAAAAATACCTGAAGTCTTTGGCCCTTGGCTGCCCAATAATTACAGTCACCAGTTTTGTAAATTTAAACAAAATTTAAACGGCCACGATGGGCCGAAGTCCCGCCGCTGAGAGGCCAATCCCGCCGCCGTGGTTTGAACCACCTCTGGTGGCGGCGGGATCGGCGGCGCGAGCAGGCCCCCAGGGTCCTGGAGGGGGCACGGTGCGATCGGACCCCGGGAGGTGCCCCCACGGTGGCCAGGCCCGCGATCGGGGCCCACCGATCGGCGGGTGGGCCAGTGCCGTGGGGACACTCTTTTTCTTCCGCCGCTGCCACGGCCTCCACCATGGCGGAGGCGGAAATGAATCCCCCCAGGGCGTATGCACCGGTGGTGACGTCAGCGGCAGCTGATGCACCGGTGCATGCGCAAACCGGCGAAGGCCTTTTGGCCAGCCCTGATGCCAGCCGACGGGCGTCAAAGGCCGTTGTGCCAGTTTTGGCGCCAGTTGGCGTGGTGCCAAACACTCCGGCGCGGCCCTAGCCCCTCAATGTGAGGGCTTTGCCCGTAAAGGTGCGGAATTCTCCGCACCTTTGGTGAGGCCCGACGCCGGAGTGGTTGGCGCCACTCCGCTACACCGGGACACCCGCCGGGTCGGGGAGAATCCCGTCCAAGATTTCTTAAAGAACTGTAATGAAATATGCAGCAAATACAACTGGTTAACTATTATCTAGTTCCTAATTCCCCACTTTAACTTGCTCTTCCGCCGCGCACACACAGACACACACAAGACAAACAAACACAGAGGGAAAGAAAGGGGTAAAAAAAAATCAGAAGTAACAGGAAAAGAGGGTCTTTGTTTCATATGGTGGTTTTTAGCACCTTACTGGTCTCTGTCAAAATGGTAAATCCTTTCCTTTATTTCTTATAAAAACAGGAGGAAGCCATTTTCCCTCTCGCTCCTGTTCCATCATTCAATAAAATCATGGCTGATTGGTGGGCTAACTCCATATTATACCTTTTGCCCATAACCCTTAATTCTGTCAATGTCAGATTTTTCATTAAAACCTGATCCAGCTTCAATTGTTATCAGTAGGAGAAAGTTCCCAGCTTCTCTCAGCCTGTATGTGTGTAGAACTGTCCCCAAATTTCACTTCTGAAAGGTCTGACTTGGATTTGTAGACCAAAGCCCTTATCCAGTAGAAATATTCTGTCCTGATCTATATGTTCCTCATTAATAACTTGAAAACCTCAAAAAATCACATCTTAAACTAAATTCCAGGGAATACAACACCAACAAAAACAGATCCAATGGCCACTCGCTCATTTACAGTTAAGAGGAAGGACGATATGATTCCAAATGTAATTTATTGTTTGGGACTTTCCAGCAAGATAAGTAATAATCCCAATCATACCATTTTAAAGAAATCCTTGGCTACGCTGTAACAATCACGAGCAATTCATGGGGGCTACAACAGAAATTAATGGTGTGATGAATGTAGCAATTTCAGATGTAGTGTATTATAGGTATTTGGTGCATGAAGGGTTAAAAGCCTGGGTTCATTTGTGAGTGTGATTGCTGTAGTCACGTTTTAAAAAGAAACCCTATCTCACAACCCCATCGGAGTGCCATCAGCGACAGTGAAGGAACTCAAGGTGATGAGTGACTTGGAGGGGAACCTCCAGGTGGTAGGCTTCCCAGATATCTGCTGGTCTTGTCCATCTAGATGGTTGTGGGTTTGGAAGATGTTGTCTAAGGAACCTTGGTGAGTTACTGCAGTGCATCTTGCAGATGATACACACGGCTGCCACTGTTTATCGGTGGTGAAAGGTTTGAATATTTGTGGAAGGGGGAGCAATCAAGTGGGCTGATTTGTCCTGGATGATGTTGAGCTTCCTGAGTGTTGCTGGAGCTGTACTCATCTAGGAAAGTGAAGAGTATTCCATTACACTCCTGACTTGTGTCTTGTAGATGGTGGACAGGCTTTGAGGGGTCAGGAGGTGAGTTACTCACCGTAGGATTCCTCACCTTTGACCTGCCCTGGTAACCACAGTATTAATGTGGCTAGTTCAGTTCAGTTTCTGATCAATGGTAATCCCCAGGATGTTGTTTGTTGAGGATTCAGCGATGGTAATGCCACTGAATGTCAAGGGGCGATGGCTAGATCCTCTCTTGTCGGAGATGGGGCTGGTTTAGCTCACTTGGCTAAATCGCTGGCTTTTAAAGCAGACCAAGCAGGCCAGCAGCATGGTTTGATTCCCGTACCAGCCTCCCCGGACAGGCGCCAGAACGTGGCGACTAGGGACTTTTCACAGTAACTTCATTGAAGCCTACTCGTGACAATAAGCGATTTTCATTTTTCATTTCATTTCATTGCCTGGCACTTGTGCAGCCTGAATGTAACTTACCACTTGTCAGCCCAAGCCAGGATATTGTCCAGGTCTTGCTGCACTTGGACATGGGCTGTTTCATTATCTGAGGAGTCGCAAATGGTGCTGAACATTGGGCAGTCATCCGTAAACATCCCCACTTCTGACCTTATGATGGAAGGGAGGTCATTGATGAAACAGCTGAAAATGGCTGGGCCAAGCACACCACTCTGAGGAACTCCTGCAGTATGTTCTGGAGCTGGGATGATTGACCTCCAACCGCCACAGCCATCTTCCTTTATGCCAGGTATGACTCCAACCAGCGGAGACTTTTCCCCCTGATTCCCATTGACCTCAGTTTAGCTAGGGCTCCTTGATGTTATAGTCGGTTATAGTCTGCACATCCTCCCCGTGTGTGCGTGGGTTTCCTCCGGGTGCTCCGGTTTCCTCCCACAGTCCAAAGATGTGCGGGTTAGGTGGATTAGCTACGATAAATTGCCCTTAGTGTCCAAAATTGCCCTTAGTGTTGGGTGGGGTTACTGGGTAATGTTGACCTTGGATAGGGGGTAGGGTGCTCTTTCCAAGAGCCGGTGCAGACTCGATGGGCCGAATGGCCTCCTTCTGCACTGTAAATTCTATGTAAAAAAATGTTGCCTTGATATCAAGGGCAGTCACTCTCACCTCACCTCTGGTATTCAGCTCTTGTGTCCATGTTTGAATCAAGGCTGGAATGAGGTCAAAAGCTGAGTGACCTTGGCGGAACCCAAACTGAGCATCCATGAGCAGGTTATTGCTGAGGATGTGCTGCTTGAAAGCACTGTTGATGACTCCTTCCATCACTTTGCTGATGATGGAGAGTAGACTGATAGGGCGGTAATTGGCCGGGTTGGATTTGTCCTGTTTCTTGTGTACAGGACAAGTATGGGCAATTTTCCACATTGCTGGGTTGATACTAGTGTTGTAGCTGTACTGGAACAGCTTGGGTAGGATGTGACAAGTTCTGGAGTGCAAGTCTTCAGTACTATAACTGGAATATTGTCAGGGCCCATTGCCTTTGCAGTATCCAGTGCCTTCAGTCGTTCCTTGATATTCCATTGAGTGGATAGTATTGGCTGAAGATTGACACCTGTGATGCTGGGGACCTCCAGAGGAGACCGAGAAGGATCGTCCACTCGGCATTTCTGGCTGAAGATTGTTGCAAATGCCTCAGCCTTGTCTTTTGCACATACATGTGGGGCTCCTCCATCATTGAGGATGGGGATATTTGTGGGGCCTCCTCCTCCAGTGAGCTGTTTAATTGTCCACCACCATTCACAGTTGGATGTGGCAGGACTACAGAGTTTAGGCCTGATGTTTGTTGTGGAATCACTTAACTCTATTACTTGCTGCTTATGCTGTTTTACACACAAGTTGTCCTGTGTTGTAGCTTCACCAGGTTGACACCTCATTTTTCGATATGCCTGATGTTGCTCCTGGCATGCTCTCCTGCACTCTTCATTGAAGCAAGATTGATCCCCTGGCTTGGTGGTAATGGTAGAATGGGGGATATGCCAGGCCATGAGGTTACAGATTGTAGTTGAATACAATTCTGCGGCTGCCGGTGGCCCACAGCACCTCATGGATGCCCAGTCTTGAGTTGCTAGATCTGAAGTCTATCCCATTTAGCACAGTGGTTGTGCCACACAACACCATACAGATATGCCTCTAGACAGATTAAGAGTTTATTTCCAAGCAGTTCAGATTGTCTGATTAGAAGGTGAGCTGAAACAAGTTGACGCAGCTTTTGAAGAATTACAGCCAGAGTTTCTGCATTGTTTTGACAGGATTCAGATCAGTGTCAAAGGGTCTCACTTTCTCAATGAACATGTCTGAAAAGCTGATATTCCTGAGTATTCCTGAGTAAAGCTGGTATTCCTGAGCGCTAACTGTATTTTTTTTTAATAAATGTTTTTATTCTCCATTTTCACATTTTCCTTCATAATTTACACCCCACCCACAGACCGTAAACGGTAACAAATACAAAATCAATCCCCTTAACAATAACAACAATCCCATCCTCCCATCACTCCAACCAACAGCCCACCTGTCAATATATTCATCCAATAAAACAAACTCCCCCCTAACCCCCCCCCCCCCCCACACACACACACTCAACGCTGTCCAACCTCTGAAAGAGTGCCGTACATGATACCCAAGAGTTATAAACCTCCCCCCCCCCCCCCCCCCCACTCCTCCCCAACTCCTCCCGTCCACTGCCTCTTGTAAAACTCCTTCCCCCAACCTCGGTTCCTTCCCCCCCAACTTTCCACCCCAGCTAGACCACTCGGACCCTGTTCTGCCAGGCTCCGATGGCCGCAGCCCTTCCCCCCATCACACTCCCATTCACTGGCAGGTTTAAACCGGCCAGCGTGGAGGCCCCCGCTCGGGTCCCCTTCCCCCTTGCCCGACCCTAGGAAAGCCCAAAAATCCCCTTTTAGCACACACACCTACCCCCCAAAGAGCCCTCACTTCGAGTGAAAGTCCCATCACTTCCCTTGTCCAAATATATACAACATCGGCTCCTTTAGCCCATACACCCGCACGCAGTGAAACAAACAAACAAAAAAAAAGAAAATACAGTCCTGAGGTTACATTGGCACATGGCCATTTCTCCATTTCTCAGTTCTGCCACAGTCCTTCTGCCTACGCAAACTCCGCTGCTCCGCCGTTCCAAAATAAAAATCCTTGAGCTTGTAAGTCACCCTCAGCTTAGCTGGATATACAATGCCACACTGCACCTTGCTAATGTACAGTGCCCTCTTCACCCGGTTGAAGGCAGCCCGCCTCCTCGCCAACTCCACCGTAAAGTCCTACAAGTATTCCAGCTCCAGCCCACTGCACCACCCACCTCTGCTTGGCCCAGCACAGAACCTTCTCCTTCACACTGTACCTACGGAAGCACAGAGTCACTACCCATGACGGCTCACTCGCCTTTGGTACAGGCCTCCATGACCGATGAGCCCGATCCAGTTCATATCGGGAGGGATCCTCCCCCTCCCCCAATAGTTTCACCAGCATCGCGGCAAAATACTCAGTCGGTCTCGGCCCTTCAATTCCTTCGGGCAGCCCCACAATCCTCAAATTCTGTCGCCTGGACCTGTTTTCCAGGTCTTCCATTTTTCCTCGCAGATCCTTGTTCACCTCCATAACTTTCCGCATCTCCTTCCCCATCGACGTAAGTTGATCACCATGCTGCAATAATGTCTCCTCCACTTCCTTCAGTGCCTCCCCTTGCTCCCGCACCTCTGCCACTGCGCTCGCCAACGCCGTCGTCACCGGGGAAATCGCCTCCTCCACCAGCACACTCAAAACCTCCCTCATCTCCTTCCTCATTGTCTCCATGTATTTTGTAAACTGCCTTTCGAATTCCGCAGCCATCACCTTAGTTATTTCTTCAGCCGTAAGCAATGCGGCCTCCCCTGGAGCTCCAGCATCCATTTTCCTTGGTGACCCCGCGGTGACCTTTCTACTCCCCGACGAACTTTCAGCTGTTTTCACAGCCGTTTTCTTACTGGACCTCGACATATCCCTTCCCTGTGCTTTCTCCTGGCCTTCACCGCCTTCGCTGCCCCTAGGACCAGGCGTCAATCCCCGAAAATGCCGTTCCTGAATGGGAGCCCTCCAACGCGCGGCTGCCTCCCGTCCGCCGTCACCGGAAGTCAGCCATCACCGCTTCTTCAATGGCCTTGGTGAGATCTTTTCACAGTTGTTCCCTCTGCTGCTAGAATTCAGCTTTCATAAAGGCCCTCAAGTCAGCTTGAGGCCTTTAAGCCCGCCCTTCCCCCGCCTGCATGCTGGAAGAGGCTTTTGTCTTTGCTGCAGCTTCAGCCAAATCTTTCACTGTTTCTGCGGGTCTGGTAACCAAGAAACATACCATTCCTGGGGCAAAGTACTCCTCCAACATTCACCTACATCTTTTCATCAAAATTCCACTCCGTATTGATTACAAACGAGCTCTTTTCTGTAACCTTGGGCAGGAGCTGCCTTGTGTGTGACCACTTACTCCATGGTGCACACCAGAACCGCTAACTGTATTTTAACAGTGGATTGAGAGTGAGATTTTTTTTTGTGTTGTTTGAGTGGGAATAAAGGTAGCAGTTAAGGGTTACTGTATTCACTGCATTAATTAGCATTGCTTATGGGGTAATTGTACGTTATATTTCTTGTGAGATGTTCAAGATATTTTAATACTGTGTTAGTAATATAGTTTTTTTTTATCTACCATACCCCTATTTTTCGTGAAATCATTCCTGGAGCGAGGTATCCATTCCTCACAGTCTTACGAAATTAAAATAAAATACTGGGGTTTCTGTCTGGTATCCTAGCTACTGTTGGGGTCTGGTCCGGGATTGTAATAATTGACAGATGTTAAGCAGGAGCATGTAGATAGATAGAACAGTACAGCACAGAACAGGCCCTTCGGCCCTCGATGTTGTGCCGAGCAATGATCACCCTACTCAAACCCATGTATCCACCCTATACCCGTAACCCAACAACCCCCCCCCCCCCTTAACCTTACTTTTTTTTAGGACACTACGGGCAATTTAGCATGGCCAATCCACCTAACCCGCACATCTTTGGACCGTGGGAGGAAACCGGAGCACCCGGAGGAAACCCACGTACACACGGGGAGGACGTGCAGACTCCGCACTAACAGTGACCCAGCCGGGAACTGAACCTGGGACCCTGGAGCTGTGAAGCATTTATGCTAACCACCATGCTACCGTGCTGAAGGGGAAAAGTCTGAGTTAGAAACAGAGAGGCTTTCATTTGACAGAAAATTGGATTTTAATACCAGGAATGAATCTGCGACATTGGAAAAATACACGGTTTGAAGGCGGGGTTTGGAATTTTCCAGAACGTGGCCTGTTATATACAGTGTGTAGCTGGAAGCCGAGTGCAAAATAATGGATGTTTGCTGAACTGTGTCTCCTCAGTGCGGCTTTACAAGCCCTTAGAGTTTCTTGTTGCAATCTCTTGGTCTGGCACGTTTGTGCTATCCCAGAAATGCAGCCTCACACCCAGCCTTGAGTAAATGAGTGAGCTTCACTCAACAGGTGCAGTCTTGCCAAGCCCGCAGAAGTGCTGTCTACAGGTCCATGACTGGAGACATAATCTCTAGGGTTCTTTACATTTCAACAAGCGTGAAGGTAAACACAGTGAGAAAATCTCCACTGAGCTGACCAATCTGTTCTAACCCATTGCTTCCTGCTCCAATATTTCCACTCAGTCAATATGCCAAGATGATATGCTGGAGTGCGCCAGGTTGGCACCATGGCCTGTGCTCACTCCACACTGCCTGACCAAGCATTGGTGCTGAAACCTCTCTCTCGGATGAATGACAGGCTTTTATGACACAACAGACACAATGAACTGTTTCCCCATTTTACAGGTTGCTGGGAAAATGCTGGTGGCCAAGTGCGAAAAGGGTTAAAAATAAACCCCAGGATGACAAATAAACATTTCCATGATCTTCTGGCCGTCTCTCAAAGTTATAATAATTTCCCACAGGATGGTAATTCATTTTGCCTAAGTTGCAATTCTTTCTGACTGTACTCCACTCAATCAAACATTCCTAGGGCGGGAACATCGCGGGTCAGATACAGAGTAAAGCTTCCTCCGATCAAGATACTGGTCAAGACCAGTAGCTTTTGTTTAACAAAAGAAATAATAATAATAGTCTTTATTGTCTGCAATGCAGTTGCTGTGAAATCCCAGTTAATTACTGAACGAATGATTCCACTGTTGAAAATAAAAGAATTTGACTTTGTAGTCAGAAAGGCAGCCACATTGCTCTGGGTCTGGAGTCACATGTCGGCCAGACCAGATAAGGACGGCAGATTTCCTTTCCTAAAGGACATTAGTGAACCAGGTGGGATTTTAAAACCATTGACAACAACCCGATGTCCATCATTAGAATTTTAACCCCAGATTTCTTTTCATAATGAATTCAAATTATACAATGGACAGAAATCAACCCAAAGCTGGTTCTCAGGGGGCGGTGGGGAGGCAAGGGGGGGGGGGGGGGGGGGGGGGGCTGTTGGTTAAAACTAAATGGCTGGGATTCCCCGGGAACCCGCTTTCCTAAAGCCAGATGCACCTTAATGCTTCGGTGGGCAGGGTCTTGGATGGGAAACTTGCCCATTGATTTATTAATGGTCTTAACCCACCCAGCCTCAATTTTTCAGCTGGCAGGAATGGGTGCAGGTAGGGTAGAAAAGTGACATTTGCACTTTTCTCCATCTCAGGTGGGAAGACGGCCCCTTCAGTGTAGGGCACCCTACCCCTCCAGCTTACCTCCTGACGCTGTGGTCATGCCTCTCCCAATTCCCCCCCTCCACCTCTCCTGGGGTTCCCCTACCCTCCCGCCCCAGGACCCCAGGACTTACTTCTTCAAAGGTCCCAGACTTAGGCCCAGGCAGAGCGCTGAAATATCACTCGTGGCCACTGCAGTGAAGAGCTGTTGACCAATCAGATTAGTCAATAGCTCTCGTGGGCGGGATTTCCTCCCAGGGGTGGACAGAAGTTCTGCCCACTTCCAATCTACGTTCAAGTGAGTGTTAAATGGCAGTGGGAGTTAGAGAGTTGGCTGCTGTATGTTAGGTGCCGACTCTCGGGATGGTGAGCGCCAATCACCCGCTATCTTTAATATTCGAGCCCAAGTGTCTTAGTGGGATTCAAATTCGGACACCCAGAGTATGGCATTGTGTCTCTGGACTACTAATCCATTGACAATACCACTACGTCACCACCTCCCCTCAGACATGTACAAAAGAGCCGAATGCCAGAGGTGAGGTGAGAGAGACTGCCCTTGACATCAAGGCAACATTTGACTGGGTATGACATCAAGGAGCCCCAGCTAAACTGAGTCAATGAGAATCAGGGGGAAAACTCCTGTGATTGGAGTCATACCTGGCACAAAGGAAAATGGTTGTGGTGTTTGGAAGTCAATCATCTCAACTCCAGGATATCACTGCAGGCGTTCTCCAGGGTAGTGTCCTAGGCCCAACCATCTCAGCTACTTCTCAATGACCTTCCTTCCATCATAAGGTCAGAAGCCGGGATATTTGCGAATGACTGCACAATGTTCAGCAGTTCCAATAACACTCAAGAAGCTCGACACTATCTAACGCAAAACAACCACTTGATTAGCATCTCTTCCACAAACATCCATTCCCTCCATCACCGACACACAGTACCAGCCGTATGTACCATCTGCAAGATGTATTGCAGGAACTCACCAAGGTTCCTTAGGCAGCGCCTTCCAAACTCACTACCATCTGGAAGGGTAAGGACAGCAAATACCTGCCAATACCACTACCGGGGGGTTCCCCTCCAAGTCACTCACCATCCTGACTATTCACTGTTGCTGGACCACAATCCTGGAATCTCTCCCTAATGGCACAGTGGGTGTACCTACACCTCAGGGACTGCAGCGGTTCAAGAAAGCAGCTTACCACCACCTTCTGAAGGGATATTAGGGATGGGCAGCAAATGCCGGCCTAACCAGCAATACCCATATTCCGGTAATATATTTTGAAGAATTATTATAATGGTCAAACAAAGTGTTGTATATTTATGGTATTTCCAGTGTTTCCTCAGTAGCAGCCTTGCAGTGGAACAGGGGCACTTTCAGGGACCGATCACATAACAGCATCTTATCAGCGGTTTGTGCGGGCTAACAGGCAGTGTAACATCATGACATGTAATGTTAACATCTTCTTAATAAATCTCTTCATTTGTTTGAACCTCTGACGCCTGCTACTTAAAGCCACCACGCAAAGCAAACGTTATACTCTAAAACCCAGAATTGACATGAGTTAAAGGTGAATTAACAGGCAAATTGTTTGTCGTGTTAAGCACAGTAAGATAACACGGGCTGCAAATGGATGCAGCTTTACCTGAGAGATACTCCACACCTTGAAGTTAGTTCAATGTGATTTATTGAACCTGTCACACCGTTAGCTCAATCCTTGGTGAGTTCGAATCTCTGCTAACCTAGTATGATTAATCTGTCTGACTGAACCAGACTAGCTCTTAGCCACATGCTGTAGGAATTATATGATATGTACACCCTGATTCTCACTGTAGATGTCACCAGTGAAAAGAGGCGGAGTGTGAGTGCCTCATGCCTTTTATAGTGGGAAACCCTGAAGTGTTCTGCCTGCTGATTGGTTATGTCCTGTTCTCTGTATTCATTAGCTGCCTGTTTGTATCTCATTATGTGCATGTCTGCATATCATGAAATCTCCCCTTCTGAAATGTTTTTCTATGGCCTATGTGAAAGTATTTACATGTGTCGGCCGAAAAACTAACTTATTTACATACAGTAGCAGATGGGAACATATGTACATGTGAAAACAGGTGTCTAAGGTGCGAAAACAGAACACAGCAAACAAATAGGTCCAGTCTCTGGGGCTTGCGTCTGATCCTGGTCGACCACCGGAGAGGTGGTGGTGGGGAGGACGGCGCCTTAATAGCGGGATTGAAGCCTGACTGGTGGCCTCATGGTTCGAGGTATCAGGAGGTGACACAATAACGGATGGAAACAATGAAGAGTGTGGTTGCGGGCGGGCAACTGTGCGCAGTGTCCGCCTGTTGTGCCGCACAACAGAGCCATCAGCCATGCGCACAACATACGATCGGGGAGCAGCCTGTCAAATAACAACAGCAGGAGCTGACCAGCCTCCATCAGGTAGCTTGATCCGAACAGCATCTGCCGGGAGTAGCACAGGCAAATCAGTGGCATGAGCATCATAGCTCTGCTTTTGCCGGTTCCTGAGTTTCTGCACCTTCGCAGCACCGGGAGGTGATCCAGGTCAGGCAAGTGTATGGCTGGAAGAGTTGTCCACAGGTCCCTGTTCATCAGGAGTTGAGCCGGTGACATGCCGGTAGACAGAGGGGTTGCCCTGTACGCAAGCAGTGCAAGGTTGACGTCAGAAGCAGAATCCGCGGCCTTGCAGATGAGCTGCTTCACTATGTGCACCCCTTTCTCAACCTTCCCATTGGACCGAAGGTAATGCAGGCTGGAAGTGACGTGATGAAACTGATATACCTGGGCAAATCTTGACCACTCTTGGCTGCTGAAGCAAGGATCGTTGTCACTCATGTCAGTGAGTGGAACACCATGCCTGGAGAACATCTCCTTACAGTCCTTGATGATGGTGTTGGATATGAGGTCCGAGAGCTTCACAACTTCTGGGTAGTTAGAAAACTAATCACTGATTAACACATAATCATGACCATTGGCGTGAAAGAGGTCGATGTCCACCTTGGACCACGGGGAGGTCACGATTTTGTGCTGCTGAAACGTCTCCTTGCTCTGTGCTGGCTGGAAACGTTGACACGTCGGACAGTTGTGGACTCTATTTGAGATGTCCTGACTAATCCCAGGCCAGTAGACAGCTTGCCTGGCTCTTGCGCCTGCACTTCTTGACACCCAGATGCCCCTCATGGATTTGCCGGAGAACCAAGCTCTGGAGACTGAGGGGAATGACAATGCGGTCCAGCTTGAGGAAAATGCCATCAACTAGCAGCAGGTCTACTTCTGGTGGCGGCTATGAGGGAGTAAGTCACGCATTTGGTGGCTCTCGCTCCGGTCAGACTTTAAGACCTTTTACCCCGACTTTTTTGAACTTTTGAGCGCTGGTGTGAAAAACAATAGCACTCTAGATCTGAATCCATACAGAGTTGTATGGACTTAAGGAGCAGAGGGGAGCGAAAACAGGCGAAGAAGGGGCTGAACAAAGGTGGTGTGGAAGCTCAAGTGGGAGGAAAGATGGCCGATGAACGGACCACGGAAAGGACGGTCCAGGCAGCACTGGACAACATGCTGCAGGTCATGAAAGAGAGTTTCGCAGCACTGAAGCTGGATAATTTGGAACCGCTCCAGAAAGCGGTGCAGCAACTTGACCAGAGGCTGGATGCTCAGGATAAGAAGGTCCAGGCACTGGAGGAGACAGTGGAAGAGCAGGCGGATTTCCAAACGGTAACGGATGTGGAAATTAGAAAGTTGAAGGAGCAGCAATCAAGGCTGATGAACAAGCTGGAGGACCTGGAAAACAGGTCTCGCTGGCAGAATCTGAGAATCATTGGGCTCCCGGAGGGGGCCGAGGGAGTGGATGCCACGGCATATGTGGCAGACATGCTGCAGAAGCTGGTAGGGGATGATTTCTTCCCGCGTCCGTTGGAGCTGGACAGGGCACACAGGATGCAGGCGAGGCAGCCGCGAGGGGGGGTGGGGGGGTGGGGCCCCGGGCGATGGTGGTCAGGGGGGGTGGGGCCCCGGGCGATGGTGGTCAGGAGGGGTGGGGCCCCGGGCGATGGTGGTCAGGGGGGGGTGGGGCCCCGGGCGATGGTGGTCAGGTTCCATAGGTTCGTGGACAAGGAGCGGGCTCTACAGTGGACCAAGAGCACGAAGAGCTGCTCATGGAACAACAGTGTCCTGCGCATCTACCAGGATCTGAGCCAGGAGGTGGCCAGAAGGAGGGCAGCATACAGACAAATTAAAGAGATCCTGTTTAAAAAGAAGGTCAAGTTCGGGCTACTTTTTCCGACGCGGGTTTGGGTCACATACCGGGAACAGCAACATTATTTTGACAACCCGGAGGAAGCGATGGACTTCGCTAAGGGGCATGGACTGGTGCCGAACTGAGGACCCATGGACTCAAGTTAGAGTGTATTAAGGGATGTTTGCATTTGTTGGCAGATTGCCCTTCGTGTTAGCGATGTCGTTCGGCATGTTCTTTTACTTAAAATTGGGGGTGTTCTTGTGTTTGTGTTTGCCTGTTTGAAAGTTTGAAAGTTAAAGCCAAAGTTATAGTTAAAGTTTAAGTAGTTGGGTGCTGGGGGGGCTGTTCGGGTACTTTTTGCTATTTTTCTGGGAATGTTGGGAGGGGGTGGGTGGTAGCGCCCACCTCATTACAGTTTGAATTGACCTATTGTGGGGGAGAGCTTTGTTCTTTGTTTGTTTTCTCTCTGTTTCGGTCCCAGAGCGATTGCTCGAACAGGGCTGTTCTGGGGAGGGGGTGATGATGGGCAGGGGGAGGGGAGCGGGGGGACAATAGGTGTGAGACATGGTGGCGCCGGAGTTGAGAGCCACCAAGCTAGCTGCTTTGAGCTGGTCAACGGGAGTGTAACGCTAACAATTATACTCAAAGACGAGAGACTAGTACAATAGAGGCTTTATTGCTGTGCGATGCTATTCCTCCATCTGCAACTGTAGACTAAGGTCTGAGTGACTCACACGCATATTTATACACAAGCTCCCTATGGGCGGAGCTAGCCAGCAGGGGCTGACCGGAGGAAGCTGTATTACAGGTACAGGCATACATCTCCCTACTGCAAGTACACATAACTACAGTGGTTATATCACCACAGGGAGTGAAGTGGGGGGTGTGTATACATGCAGCATATGGCCAGGGTTAGGTTACAGGGGGTGATTGCTGGGGGGGGGGGGGGGAGATGATCTGCTGACGAGGGAGGGAAATGAACCAGGTAACAGGGAAGAGGTCGGGGGTGGGAGCTGCCAAGAGGCGGACCAGGGGAGGTGCGGAACATGGGCAGGGGGTAGGTCCAGGAAGGGGGATGGCTGATCGGTGGGGGGGGGGGGGGGGGGGGGGCAGGGTGCCCTCCAACCAGGCTGATCACCTGGAATGTTAGAGGGTTAAACGGGCCGGTCAAGAGGGCACGTGTGTTAGCGCACTTACGGGTTCTGAAGGCGGATGTAATGTTGCTGCTGGAGACACATTTAAAAGTGGCGGACCAGATTAGATTACGGAAGGGCTGGGTTAGCCAGGTCTTCCATTCGGGGCTTGACGCTAAGACCAGAGGGGTCGCGATCATGATTAACAAACGGGTTAAATTTGAGGCAGACAGCACAGTAGCGGATGGGGGGGAGGGGTAGATTTCTCATGGTCCGGGGTAAGCTTGAGGGGGTGAAGGTGGTCCTAGTGAATGTTTACACTCCAAACTGGGATGATGTAGATTTCATCAAAAGGCTGCTGGGGAAAATCCCCGACTTGGATTCACACAAGTTGATTATGGGTGGGGAATTTAATACAGTCCTCGACCTGGACTGGCCGTGCTCCAGAATGGGCAGGGTCCCGGCAATGGCAAGGGAACTGAGATGGTTCATGGAACAAATAGGGGGGGGGAGAGAGACCCCTGGAGAATCAGCCGGCTGACGGGGAAGGAGTTCTCGTTCTATTCACAGGTTCACAAGGTTTATTCTCGTATTGACTTCTTTATTATGAGTAGGGACTTTTTGGAGGGGGTGAGGGATACAGAATACTCGGCGATCATTATTTCGGACCATGTTCCACATTGGGTCGACCTGCAGGTCTGCAAAGAAAGTTACCAGCGCCCACAATGGAGGTTAGAGGTGGGATTGTTGGCAGATGAGAGGGTGTGTGAGAGAGTGGGGAAATGCATGCAGGACTACCTGCAGGTCAACGATACAGGGGAAGTCTCAGCAGCGGTGCTCTGGGAGGCGTTGAAGACGGTGGTGAGAGGGGAACTGATCTCAATCCGAGCCCATAGGGACAGAACGGACAGGGCGGAGATGGACAGACTGGTGCAGGAGTTGACACGGACGGATAGGGAATATGCGGAGTCCCCGAGGGCAGAGCTACTTAGGGAACGATGGAGACTGCAGGCAGAGCTGGGGGCGCTATCCACTGGGAACGGCATAGAGCAGCTCATAAAGGCCATGGGCGCGGTGTATGAGTATGGGGAGAAAGCCAGCTGAATGCTTGCACAGCAACTTAGGAAGAGGGAGGCAGCCAGGGAAATAGGGACGGTTGTGGATGGGGCATGGAACCGGGTTGGAGACCCGGCAGGATTGATCAGGGTATTCAGAGACTTTTACAATAAGCTGTATAGCTCGGAACCCCCCACGGGGCCGGAGGGGATTAGGCGCTTCTTAGATGGGCTGACCTTCCCAATGGTGGGCAGGGGGATGATAGAGGGGCTGGGGGCCCCGATTAGAGCTGAAGAAGTAATGGAGGACCTGAAGGTCATGCAGTCGGGTAAAGCCCCGGGGCCGGACGGGTATCCAGTGGAGTTCTACAAAAGGTTCTCGGGTATAGTGGGGCCGGTGCTGGTTAGGGTGTTTAACGAGGCGAGGGACAATGGGGTGTTACCCCTGATGATGTCGCAAGCCACCATCTTGCTGATATTAAAACGGGACAAAGATCCGGAAGCTTGTGGATCTTATAGGCCAATCTCCCTGATTAATGTGGATGCTAAACTGCTGACCAAGATCCTGGCATCCAGAATCGAAGACTGCGTACCGGACGTGATTGTGGAGGACCAAACTGAGTTTGTTAAGGGCAGGCAGCTGGTAGCCAATCTAAGAAGGCTACTCAAATGTGATTATGATGTCCCCGGAGGGCTGAGAGGTGGAGCTAGTGGTGGCAATGGACGACGAAAAGGCTTTTGACCGGGTGGAGTGGGGCTTTTTATGGGAGGTGCTGGGACGGTTTGGGTTTGAGAAAGCTTTGTGGACTGGGTTAGACTGCTATATCAGGCCCCGGAGGCTAGTGTAAGGACGAACAGGACGACATCTGAGTATTTTAGACTATACCGCGGGACAAGACAGGGATGCCCCCTCTCTCCACTGCTGTTTGCGTTGGCCATAGAACAGCTGGCAATTGCTCTGAGAGCGGCACGGGGATGGAAGGGAATGGTCGGGGGGGATAGAACACAAGGCCTCGCTATACACGGATTACCTGCTTTTGTATGTGTCGGATCCAGCGGCAGGGATGGACGGGATTATGGAAATCCTAGGGGAGTTTGGCCGGTTTTCGGGCTACAAGTTGAACATGGCAAAAAGCGAGATGTTTGTGGTGCAGGTGAGGGGTCAGGAGAGTAGGCTGAGGGAGCTACCTTTTAGGCTGGTTGGGGAAAGTTTTAGCTATTTAGGGATACAAGTGGCGCGTGACTGGGGTAAGATGCATAAGTTGGACTTGTCTAGTCTGGTGGAGCGAATGAGGAGCGTTTTTCAGAGGTGGGATGCGCTCCCGCTGTCACTAGCGGGGAGAGTACAGACGGTGAAGATGACGATCCTCCTGAGATTCCTGTTTATTTTTCTGTCTCCCTATTTTCATTCCGCGGTCCTTCTTTAAAAGAATCAATAAAATCATCCTGGGATTTGTTTGGGTGGGGAAGTCCCCGCGGGTAAAGAGAGGGATGCTGGAACGGAACCGTAGCGAGGGGGGACTGGCGTTGCCGAACCTCAGCAACTACTACTGGGCGGCTAACATAGCCATGATAAGGAAATGGATGGTGGGTACGGGGTCGGTTTGGGAGCGGGTGGAGGCTGCTTCGTGCAGGGGCACCAGCTTGGCAGCCCTGGTCACGGCTCCCCTGCCACTCCCGCCGGCCAGGTACTCCACCAGCCCTGTAGTGGTGGCAGCTCTGCGGATTTGGGGCCAATGGAGGAAGCATGCGGGAGAAGTGGGAGCGTCGGTCTGGTCCCCAATATGTGACAACCGCCAATTTGTCCCGGGGAAGATGGATGGCGGGTTTCGAATGTGGCGGAGGGCGGGGGTGGGAAGGATGGGTGACTTGTTCCTGGAAGGAAACTTCGCGAGCATGAGGGCACTGGAGGAGAAGTTCGGGCTGGCGAGGGGGAATGACTTTCGGTACTTGCAGGTGCGGGATTTCGTACGTAGACAGGTCCCGTCCTTTCCACGCCTTCCACCAAGGGGATCCAGGACAGGGTAGTTTCCAGGGGTGAGGTAGGAGAGGGGAGAGCATCGGATATTTATAAGGAGCTTATGGGAGCGGAGGACACAGGGACCGAGGAACTGAAACTCAAGTGGGAGGAGGAGCTTGGTGGGGAGTTGGAGGGAGGCGTTGGGCAGACGCTCTGAGGAGGGTAAATGCAACCGCGACATGTGCCAGGCTCGGCCTGATTCAGTTCAAGGTGGTTCACCGTGCCCACATGACTATGGACCGGATGAGCAATTCTTTGGGCTGGAGGACAACTGTGCTAGATGTGGGGGAGGACCAGAGAGCCATGTCCACATGTCCAAAACTCAGGGGATACTGGCAGGGATTTGCGGACGTCATAGCCCGGGTACTGAAAACAAGGGTGGCGATGAGTCCAGAGGTGGCTAATTTCAGGGTGTCGGAAGACCCGGGAGTACAGGAGGGGATAGGGGCCGACGTTGTGGCCTTTGCTTCCCTCATAGCCCTGCGATAAATACTGTTGGCCTGCTGGGACTCAAAGCCCCCAAAGACCGAATGATGGCTGTCGGACATGGCAAGCTTTCTCGGCTTGGAAAAATTCAAGTTCGCCTTACAAGGATCACTATCGGGGTTCGCCCGGAGGTGGCAACCATTCATTAACTTCTTCGTGGGGAACTAATCGTCAGTGGGGGGGTAGCATAGTGTAAAGTAGGGGGAAGAATAGGCGGGTCTATTTGCGAGAATGGTACTGTTATTTGCGCTATATTTTTTGTAATTGGTATCTGCACACTAATGTATATTGTTACTGTTTACAATGCCAAAAATACCTCAATAAAATTGTCTGTTAAAAAAAAACTAGCGACCTTCACATTGACGAATTGAGGGCACTGCCCTTTTTTCCAGCCATCGGCGAGGTGGCGCATGACACGCTGCAGAAGTGGGTCTTTGACTGTCTCCTCGCGAATGCGAATCACCTTTTCATCCAATGCCGGGAGGTTGCTGGCCCACAGCTGCATCTGCGATTCGATCTGTTGGACGAATGCCGGAGGGTCAGCAGGCAAGGTTACAGAGTGGGACAAGTCATCTGCGATAATGAGCTCCTTGCCCAGCGTGTACACGAGTTCAAAGTCATACCTCCGGAGTCTGAGGAGGCTGTGCTGCAGCTGGGGCATCATGTCGTTCAGGTCCTTGTGGATAATGTGGACCAGAGGCCTGTTGTCCGTCTCGACAGTGAACATTGGCAAGCCATAGACATAATCGTGGAATTTGAGAATTCCAGTAAGCAGGCCCAGGCATTCCTTTTCAATTTGGGCATACCGCTGCTCGGTGGGTGTCATTGCCCGTGATGCATAGGCAACCGGTGCCCAGGATGAGTTGCCATCACGCTGGAGCAACACCGCGTTGATGCCGTTCTGGCTCGCATCTGTCGAGATTTTCGTTCTGTCAGGTTCAGAAATTGCCAATACAGGTGCAGTGGTGAGCTTGGCTTTCAGCTCCAACCACTCTGCTTGATGAGCTGCCTGCCACTCAAAGGTGTTTTTTACCAGGTGTCTGAGGGCCGTGGTGTGTGAGGCCAGGTTTGGGATAAACTTAGCCCAAGAGGTTTACCATGCCTAAAAAGCGCAGTACCGCCTTCTTGTCTTCAGGGGTCTTCATGATTTCGATGGCCTTGACTTTGTCTGCGTCCGGGCGCACGCACTGTTGAGATGTCTGGTCACCTAAGAACTTCAGTGTCGACATGCCAACATGTGCTCTTCGGGGGTCGTGGACCATATGATAACATCATCCACACACACACAAACCCCTTCAATGCCCTCCATCATCTGCTCCATGATTCTATGGAAGATCTCCGAGGCTGGGACAATGCCAAACGGCATACTATTATAGCAGTACCTGCCAAATGGTGTGTTAAAGGTGCAGAGCCTTCTGCTGAACTCATCCAGCTGAGTTTGCCAGAATCCCTGTGACGCATCTAGCTTTGTGAAAAACCGGGCGTGTGCCATCTCACTTGTGAGTTCCTCCCACTTCGGGATGGGGTAGTGTTCCCACATTTTATTCTGGTTGTGATCCTTGGGATTAATACAGATGCGCAGCTCCCCCGAAGGCTTTTTCACACATACCATCGAGCTGACCCAGTCAGTCGGTTCTGTAACTTTAGAGATGGTGCCCTGGTCCTGAAGAGCCTTGAGCTGCGCCTTCAGAAGCTCCTTCAGTGGAGCGGGGACCCGGTGTGGCATCAGGCCATAGCAGGATCTTGTACCGATATGGCAGAGAGCCCATCCCGTCGAACACATCCGGATACTGAGCTAGGATGTTGTCAATGCCGGCTTGAAGATCCCCATTGGGGGAGGTCATTGTGTAGACCCGCTGCACAAGGTATAGATGCTTGCATGTCTGTGCGCTGAGTAGGAAGGCCCTGTCTGGCTTGATGATCTCAAACCGTAGCCTTGCGTGTTTGCTCTTGTTGGAGACGAGCAGATGGCAGGATCCCAGTGCTGTGATAGCATTGCCGTTACAGTCCAGGAGCTGGCTTGGGAGCTTGGGTGGCTTCTTGATGCGTCTGAAATCCGTCTGTGAAAGGAGATTGGCAGACGTACCTGTGTCCAGCTTGAACTGGATTGAGCATTGACTTATTTGCAGCACCGCACGCCATTCGTCCGCAGAATCCACAGTGAGGAAGGGCGGGCGTTGTGATGATTTCGGTGAGGCATGGTCACGTGTGGTAATGATGCCCACATGGTAGGGGGACTCCAGACAGTCGTCCCCTGGGTCCGTTGTACTGTCAGGATCAGAATCCTGGAAAGCTTGCTGCACACTCCGAACACGTCTGCATTGGAATTGGGAGCGCTGGCCCTTGACTGGTGGTGCAGACATGCACACGGCTGCATAGTGTCCAGGCTTTCCGCAATTTAAACATCACCTGCCTCTTGCAGGACAGTGTTTTTAAAGTGAGAGGTGCTGCAGTTCGGGCACGTCATGACGTCATTACACCTCATGCGTCGTCGCACATGCGCAGTGAGGTCGGCAGACGTTCGCGCCTGCACAGAGTGGTGCTCGGCCGCTTCATCGGCCCAGTCACATCGCGCATGCGTGGGGCTCCGGGAAGAGCGCGCAAAATGGCCGCTTTCATCAAGGCTGAGGCGCTGCATCCAGGCAATGGCCTGTACACTCTCTGCCTCGTGCAAGGCAAGTTTCTCCTTTTCAGCCGATTCATATTGTGAATACCGGTTGTTCATGCACTGTACATGTTTCAATCGCGACTGGCAGGGATTTTTTCTTGATTTTTAAAAGCTGCTCTCTCAGAGGATCAGAGTAAACTCCGAAAACGATCTGGTCCCTGATCATGGAGTCGGCAATAGCACCAAAGTTGCAGGACAGCGCTAGTAGACGGAGATTAGTTAGGAAGGAGTTGAAAGATTCATCTTTACCTTGGAGATGTTGTTTGAACATATAGCGCTCGAAGATTTCATTGGTGTCCACTTCACAATGACTATCAAACTTGTCCAGGACGGTCTGAAACTTTGTCTTGTCCTGGCCTTCGGTGAAGTTCAGCGAGTTGAAGAGTTGGAAAGCTTGATCCCCCGCAGTTGAGAGGAGAAGCGCAATCTTCCTTGTATCAGATGCACCCTCGAGATCTGAGGCTTCGACGTACAGCAGAAACCGTTGCTTGAAAGTCTGCCAGTTGTGACTGAGATTGCCGGAGGTCCGCAGCTGTTGAGGAGCCTGGATCTTCTCCATGGTGCCGGGATACATTTGTTGGTCATCACGGAACAGATTGAGGTAAATCACCTAGGGATTTCAGTCTCCTGGTATCATGTCATGTTAAACACAGTAAGATAATATGGGCTGCAACTGGATGCAGCTTTACCTGAGAGATACTCCACACCTTGAAGTTACTTCAGTATGATTTATTGAACCTGTCACACAGTTAGCTCAATCCTCTGTGAGTTCGACTCTCTGCTAACCTAGTGTGATTACTCTGTCTGGCTGAACCAGACTGGCTCTTAGTCACGTGCTGTAGGAATTATATGATATGCACACCCTGACTCACACTGTAGATGTCACCAGCGGAAAAAGGCGGAGTGTGAGTGGCTTGTGCCTTTTATAGTGGGAAACTACCCCCAAGTATTCTGCCTGCTGATTGGTTATATTCTCTGTATTCATTAGCTGCCTGTTTGTATCTCATTATGTACATGACTGCATGTCATGACATTGTTGTTAACGATAAACTATAACTTACCCATTAAATGGCAGATGAAACTAAGATTTCACAAATTGGCTCAGCAATCGTCTCAGCATATATGTCACCAATCTCAGTCACAAAGTCTGCATACATACAAACATTCAAACTAGGAGTAGCAGTAGGCTGTTCGGCCCCTCAAGTCTGTTCTGTCATTCGATAAGATCATGGCTGATCAGATTCCGGCCTTTACTTTCTTGTCTGCACCTTTAACTTTTGGCTTTCTTGTCAGTCAAGAATCTGTCTTAAAGTGATTATTCAATGGTCCTGCCTCCACTGCTCTTTGGAGAATGCAATTCCACAGGACTGAGGGGGAAAAAAAGTCACCTCATCTCCATCTTAAATGGGAGACTACTTATTTTTAAACTGTGACCTCTCATTCCAGTCTCTCCGACAAGGGGAAACATTTTTTTAGCATCCACACTGTCAAATCCCCTCAGGATTTTAAATGTTTCAATAAGATCACCTCTCAAACTTCTTAATCCCTCTGAACACAGCTCCAGCTTTCCTTGGAAGATAAAGTCCTCCCCATCCCAGGGATCAGTCCTGTGAACTTCTTCCAACACAAATATCCTTTCCTAAATAAGGAGACCAAAACTGCACACACCACTCCAGATGTGGCCTCACCTATGCCCTGTATAACTGTGGCAAAACATTCCTACTTTAGATTCCATCCGTCTTTTAATAAATGCCACATTTCATTTTCCTTTCTGATCTCTTACTGTACCTGTACACAACTTTTTGTGATTCATGTAACAGGGCACCCTCTGTACCATAGCTTTCTGCAGTCTCTCTCCATTTATATGCTGCTTTTCTAATCTTCCTCCCAAAGTTCTTCTGAACTTCATCTTATTAGTGACCCACAGAGGTGTCCGAAATGATTGGATTACAGAAACTAGTTTTATTATGAAGTTATAGTGTGTACAGTACTCTCCAGATCCCAGCCAGGCCTGAGGTATCAGTACCAAACCTGGCCAACCTTTATATTACAGTTTATTAGAAAGTCCAAGGGCTCCCTGCCCCTCAGCAGGGGAGCTCGTATTCAACAAGGCTCACGGGGAGGCTAATGCGGATGCCATTTTACAGCATTGTCTTTCTCAGCGATGCCCATAGTCTCCCAAATGGAGAATTCCGGCCCTTACCGGGAAACACGTGGCTAAATGCACTCCCTATGGGACTTTGTTCCCATTTAGTTAAATCTTGCCCTTGGTCTCCAAATGGAGAATTCCGGCCCTTACCTCAATGTGAGCACAAAATGACTCTTGACCCTGTTAAGCTTTTATGCCAAATAGCATATTGGTAGAGAGTACAAAATGATTGTCACACCAACAATATTGATTTTTGAAACTACCAACAATAGTCTTCACCAAAATGGTGCACATCTGCAGAACCTCCTCCATTCTGATTAAGATGACCTGGATGGTTTTGATTCACCAATATTATCTTCAAGTAACCAAACAACTGCAAATATATTTTCCTATTCTTTGCTTCTGTAACTAGTTCTTCAACTGGCCTCTATTGCCCTGCTGGATCATCATCTATGCACAAGTTCTTGTGGTTCTGTCTTCTTTATTCCTTTATAAACTTTCAATCAAAGATTTTGATTTCCATTCTCAGGATCAGTCACAGTTTGCTCGATAACCGAAATGGCTAATTTCCCATTCCAATTAGTATCTGTCTTATAAAATACAAGCTTTTCCCACAGGTTCCATCACATCTACAATGGGCTGGATTCTCCGGCTCCCCAGCCCTGTGTTTCTCAGTGATGCGCCCTTCGCTGGTGGTGGGATTCTCTCTTCCCTCCACTTGTCAATGGGATTTCTTATTAAAACCACCACACATAGCGTGGCACAGTGGGACAGGGGTTAGCACCACTGCCTCAAAGTATTGGCTAAGTTGTTGATGGGGAGGATGGAGGATTGTGTCCACGGGGTGGTTGCAGAAGATCAAACAGGCTTTGTGAAAGGCAACTCACAAGTAATATAAGACGGCTGTTGAATGTGGTGATGAATCTGTCGGGGGCTCTGGTACCGGAGGTGGTGGTGTCCATGGACATGGAGAAGGCATTCGATGGGGTGGAGTGGCGGTACTTGTTCAAGATTTTAGGAAGGTTTGGGTTTGGACCGAGATTTGTGCCATGGGTGCGGTTGCTGTATGGTGAGGACGAATGATATGAGCTTACAAAGTTTTGACTTACACAGGGGTACGAGGCAGGGGTGCCCGCTGCCAAGGTTGCTATTTGCGCTGGCCATAGAGCCATTGGCGATGGCTCTCAGGGGGGTTTTGAGGAGACAGAGGGAGGATCGGGTGTTGCTCTATGCCGATGACCTCTTGCTGTATGTTTCGGATCAGTTGGAGAGTATGGGAAGGATTATGTGCCTGTAGGGGAGGTTTGGAGGGTTCTCGGGTTATTAACGGAATGTCGGGAAAAGCGAGGTTTTCCCAGTGAATGAGCTGGGACAGCGGGCTAATGTAGGGGGTGTTATGGGAGCGACGTTTTCAGAACCCCAAAATATATCATGGAGTTCAACCAACCTCTCCCTTTAATGTATTGTTGCTTTTGAAGCACACGGCTTGGTCTCCAGGTGTGGTATTACAATTATGGACACATGGGTTTTTAAACACAAAACAATGTCTATTCCATGAATTCAACTTAACCTTTTTAAATAAACATTGGATCCCTTAACACCCCTTACTTCAAAGATAACCCCAAAAATAATACAACACTAAATACTCCCTCAAAATATTCCTTCAAACCTCCAAAAGACTTAACACCTTTAAACAGAAACACATCAGGTTAAAGAGATCACTATTATTAGTTTAAATCACCCAAATGATTGAGGGATAGTCTTTCATGGCAGAGATCACAGCAGATCCAGCTCACTGCAAACACAGACACACCCAAGATCTCTTCCTCAAAACTGAAACCAAAACACTGCAAAATGGCTGAGCTAAAAACCCAGCTCCACCCACACTCTGACATCACTTCAGTAAAATGAGCTGCTCCATTTCTTAAAGGTACATTGCTTAAACATCCATTTCTTAAAGGTACTCTCACATGACACCTCCCCCCAAGAAAAAAAATAAACCACCAACTACAAGATGGTTTCATTTTTCACTTTTGCACCAGCCACTAAGAAATGTACACAGTAAATAAACTTTTTTGTTTCACAAAAAAAAACAACAGACGCAAACAGGCATAATAATAAAGTCCATTTTTCCCGTTCTTCTATCTCCAACCGAAATCCTTCCATTCATCACATTCGTGACAAAGCATCGGCTATCACATTTTCCTATCCTGCCACATGTACTATTTTTAAATGAAGTGGCTGTAACAATAAACTCCAGTGAAACAGCCTTGCATTGTTATTCCGGAATCGCTCCAAAAACGTCAACGGATTATGATCAGTATATATAATGGTGTCAGATGGATTGCTGGTCACATAAATGTGAAAAGGTTGCAAAGCCAGCACCAAACTCAAAGTCTCCTTCTCAATCGTCGAATACATTTTTTGGTGAGAATTCAATTTCTTTGAAAAATAACCAACAGGCCGCTCTAGCCCTTCGGCGTCGTCTTGTAGAAGCACCACACCTACACCCACATCACTCGCATCAACAACCACTTTGAATGGTTTTGTGTAATTTCGGATGGCCAACACAGGAGCAGTGGTTAATACAGCCTTCAGGCCGTCAAATGCCTGTTGACACTCCGCTGTCCACTGGAATTTGTTACGTTTCTTGAGCAAGTCCGTCAGTGGAGCGACCACACTGCAAATATTTGGCACAAATTTCCGGTAAAATCCACTCATACCAAGAAACTGCATTATTTCCCGTCGTGTCGAGGGTATTGGAAACTCCCCAATAACTTTTGTTTTCACACCCGTGGGACCATTCGACCCTGTCTGATTGTATGGCCAAAGAAAGTGACTTGGGCTTTTCCAAATTCACTTTTGGCTAGGTTTATCACCAAACCCGCCTCCTGATGTGGATCAAATAACTCCCTCAGATGTTTTAAATGTTCTTTCCATGTCTGGCTGAACACGACCAGATCGTCGATGTATACCGCACAATTGGGTAATCCTGAAACGACTGTATTAGTTAACCATTGAAATGTTGCTGGGGCATTTTTCATGCCAAATGGCATAACTTTGAACTGGTATATGCCATCTGGAGTCACAAAAGCTGAAATTTCCTTCGCCCTTTCAGATAAAGGTACTTGCCAGTAACCTTTCAGTAAATCCAGTTTGGAAATAGAAGCGGATTGTCCCACTTTCTCAATGCAATCCTCCAAACGTGGGATAGGGTAAGAGTCCTTTCTTGTAACTGCATTCACCTACCGATAGTCCACTCACATCCGTTGGGTGCCGTCTGGTTTAGGTACCATCACTATGGGTGAGCTCCATTGGCTGCAACCCACTTCAATTATGCCATTTTTCAGCATACTCTCAATCTATCTGTTAACCTGTGCCAATTTTAAAGGGTTAAGTCTATACGGATGTTGTTTGATTGGAACAGCATTTCCCACATCTACATCATGTATAGCCATTTTAGTACTTCCCAATTTATCTCGACAAACTTGCCCATGTGATATCAATAACTCTTTCAGGTCAGTTTGTTTTTCTCCTGGAAGTTATCAATTCATCCCAGTTTTTAAGAACATCCTCATTTTCCAATTTAATTTGAGGTATGTCAAATTCACAGTCATCTGGATTTGGTTCGTCATTTTGAGTTAGAATCATTAAAACTTCCTTTTTCTCTCCTTCCCTTTCAAAGTACCTTTTAAGCATATTCACATGACACACTCGGTGAGTCTTCCTTCTATCTGGTGTTTTTACCACATGATTCACCTCACTTAATTTCCTTTCAATCTGATAAGGTCCACAAAACCTAGCTTTTAAAGGCTCACCTACCACTGGTGACAACACTAAAACTTTATCCCCACTGACAAAACTACGAACTTTGGATTTCTTGTCCGCTACCCGTCTCAACACATTTTGTGCATCTTTCAAATGTTGTCTTGCCAATTCACCTGCTCTATTTAAGCATTCCCTAAAATTTGACACGTAATCCAATAGTGTTATTACCGATTTCTCACCCACCAATTTTTCCTTAATCAATTTAAGTGGTCCTCTTACCTCATGCCCAAAAATTAGTTCAAAAGGACTAAATTTGGTTGACTCATTAGATGCATCTCTAATTGCAAACAATACGAATGGAATTCCTTTATCCCAATCCTCTGGATAATCTTGACAATACGCCCTCAACATTGTCTTCGATGTCTGATGCCACCTTTCTAACGCTCCCTGCGATTCTGGATGATACGCAGTTGATTTAAATTGTTTTATTCCTAAGCTATCCATAACTTCTTTGAATAACTTTGAAGTAAAATTTGATGCTTGATCCGATTGAATTTCTATGGGTAGTCCATATCGAGTAAAGAATCTAAGTAACTCCTCCACAATCCTTTTAGCTGTAATATTATGTTCTGGAATGGCCTCTGGAAGCCTAGTAGACACATCCATTATAGTCAAAAGATATTAATTCCCACTTTTTGTTTTAAGAAGCGGTCCTACACAATCAATTAGGACCCTTGTAAAGGTTCCTCAAATGCTGGAATGGGCATTAAGGGCGCTGGTTTATCACTGCTTGAGGTTTCCCTATCACTTGACATGTGTGACATGATTGACAAAATTTAACTACATCTTTATATAGTCCAGGCCAATAAAAATGTTTTTGTATTTTAGCTTGAGTTTTCCTGATTCCCAAATGACCTCCCACTGGTACCTCATGTGCAACTCGCAACACCTCTTTTCTATACCCTACCGGCAATACTACTCGATGAACTTTTGCCCACTTTTCATCTGCCTGCATATGTACAGGTCTCCATTTTCTAATCAAGTCATCACGTTTACGGTAATAACGCTCTGATATACTCTCAGATTCCTCTTCTGTATATGCTTTCTGATATATACGGTTTATTTCTACATCCTTCTGTTGTAACTCCGCCAATTTTCCTGAACTAAAAATATCCGCCTCATCCTCCATCTGTTCTTGTTCTTTTTCAACCATCTGATCAAAAATCGTTTCTGATAATTGAACTTCAACTTCATCTTCACTCTTTGATTTCTCCTCTTGTCTTAACCTGTGACTTTGCAACCTTGTTACTACACAATCCGGAAAAATCCCAGGATATTCGTCCTTCAACACTTCAGTTGTCTGATTTTCCACTGGCATATCAACCACAGTTGGCATCACTCCCAACTGCGATCCAGCTATATCATTACCCATGATAAACTGTATTCCTGGACAAGATAGTTTCTCTATTACTCCTACTACCACTTCATCACACATCACTGGACTTTCCAACCTTACCTTATATAATGGAATGCTACTCCTGTCACCCTGAATTCCACATATCACCACCTTTTCTGGCAATATTCTTCCCAAACTACATAATTCCTCATCTCTTACCATTAAAGATTGACTCGCCCCTGTATCTCTTAAAATTGTGACTTCTTTACCTGCTCCTCCTGATACACACGAGTAAACTTTATCCACACAAATAAATTCTTTAAAGACATTTGGCACCTTCTTAACAATTACTTCTTGAACAGGCTGTACAATCGTTTGCACCTCCTTCGCTTCCCTTAGGCTTTCCTTTACCACTCCAACCAACACTGTGACTTTACATGGCCCAGTTTATTACAGTGAAAACATTTGAAACTTTTCATCTCTTTTCCACCCTCCTGGATTTATTTTTTAATCTGAGGTACACTCTCTTTATTGTCTCCCATCAGATCACCTTTACCTCTACCACTTGAGTATTTCGTATTTCTCATGTCCCCAGTTTCTATCCCTCACCGGCTGAAACTGATGTCGGAAATCAATCTTTGATTTATGAACTAATTCATAATCATCTGCCATTTCTGCTGCTAATCTCGCAGTTTTAACCCTCTGTTCTTCCACATGAGTTCTCACTACATCAGGAATTGAATTTTTAAACTCCTCCAAAAGTATAATTTCTCTGAGAGCTTCATACATTTGATCTATTTTCAAAGCCCTTATCCACCTGTCAAAATTACTCTGTTTGAGCCTTACAAACTCCTTGTATGTTTGACCAAATTCTTTCCTTAAATTTTTAAACCTTTGTCTGTAAGCTTCAGGCACTAGTTCATATGCACATAAGATGGATTTCTTTGCCTCCTCATACGTTCCAGATACCTCCTCCGGTAGTGATGCAACCACTTAACAAGCTCTACCTACCAGCTTTGTTTGAATCAGTAACACCCACATGTCCTGTGGCCATTTCATTTGTTTAGCTACCTTCTCAACTGAAATGAAAAAGGCTTCCACTTCCTCCTCGTCAAACTTTGCCAATGCTTGGACATATTTAAATAGATCCCCACCACGCCTTCGACTTTGACGCTGTTTCTCACCATCCTCACTATCCTCATCACTATCATCCAACTGTACGTTTCCCTTTATGTCTGCCAATTTTAATTGACTTTCATATTTCATGGCCATTTTCTGAAGTTCAAACTCCCTCTCTTTATCTTTTCCCTGATCTACATCTCCCTTTCTTTTTCTTTTTGTTCTGCTAGGGCTATTCTTTCTTTTCTCCTTTCTTCTCTCTCCTTTTCTTTTGCCTCTCTCTCTCTTTCTTTTTCCTCTCTCGCTCTCTTTTTCCTCTCTCTCTCTCTTTTTCCTCTCTCTCTCTCTTTCGTGTTCAAGCCGCTTTAATTCTTTCTCATGTTCCATTTGTTTAATTTGCAACTGAATTTTTGCCATTTCCAATGAGTCAGACTCTATCTCAGGCAACTTTAAATGCTTAACCACCGCCATAATTACCTCACCTTTTCGCATTTTGTCAGGTAATGTTAACTGCAATGTTTTTGCCAAATCTAACAGTCTGCTTTTAGTCTCTGTCCGTAAGGTACTGCGTGTGACATTCTCCACCCCCAAAAACCTCTGAACCTCTGAAACAGCCATTGTTCACAACACTCTCCTCACTTAAACTAAAATACCACACCGGAAAAGCAACAATCCTTCACTGTCTTTAAGTTCACAAAAGCCAATCTACACCCCTTACTTCAAAGATAACCCCAAAAGTAATACAACACTAAATACTCCCTCAAAATGTTCCTTCAAACCTCCAAAAGACTTAACACCTTTAAACAGAAACACATCAGGTTAAAGACATTACTATTATGAGTTGAAATCACCCAAATGATTCAGAGATAGTCTTTCATGGCAGATCCAGCCCACTGCAAACACAGACACACCCAAGCTCTTTTCCTCAAAACTGAAACCAAAACACTGCAAAATGGCTGAGCTAAAAACCCAGCTCCACCCACACTCTGACATCACTTCAGTAAAATGAGCTGCTCCATTTCTTAAAGGTACATTGCTTAAGCATCAATTTCTTAAAGGTGCTCTCACATGACAGGAGGAATAGGGGGTGGGATTCTCCGACCCCCCCCCCCCCCCCCCCCCCCGTGCCGGGTTGGAGAATCGCCGGCGGGGGTGGCAGGGGGGATGATCCCGCCCCACCACTGGCTGCTGAAGTCTCCGGCGTCGGGGTTTCAGCGGGGGCGGGAATTGCGCCCCACCGGTCGGTGGCCGCTGGCAGCAGTCCCCCCTGGCGATTCTCCGCCCCGTGATGGGCCGAGCGGCCGTCCGTTTTCGGCCGGTCCCGCCGGCGTAAATCAAACCAGGTCTGTACCGGCACTACCTTGACATGAACGAGGTACGCTGCCACAGGAGGCTCCGGCTTCCAAGGGAAGCTGCCAGGTGATTGGGTCTGAGATTGTTTCTGATTGTGTGGGAGTACAGCCAATGTCTGTGGTTCTGAAGGTCACAGTGGCACTAAACTTTATGCCTCCGATTGTTCCAGGGTGCTGTGGTGATCTCTGTAGAGTCTCCCAGTTAGCTGCCCACAGCTGTGTCAAGCGGGTCACTGATGCACTGCCTCAGACATGTGAGAAGATTAATTTGTTTCAGGACAGACCAAATCAGCCATGCTGAACAGGCAAGAGCTTTCACAATCATTGCAGGATTCCGCTGCATCCATGGCGCCATTGATTGCACCCATGTGGCCATCAAGGCACCAGCCGACCAGTCGAGAGGCTTTGTCAACAGGGAAGGTTTTCGCTCGATGAACATTCAGATTGTATGAGATCGCAGGACCCAGATTCTTTAGGTGTGTGCAAGGTATCTGGACAGCTCGCACCATGTGCACATTCTTCCTCAATCTCACGTGTTCAAATTATTTGCTGCTCCAGTTCATCGATACGGGTGGTTGCTTGGCAACAAGAGTTATCCGCTCAAAAGATAGACGATGATGCCTTTCAGGCAACCAACTGAGGGAAAGTACAACCACTGTCATGTATCCCCAAGGCCAGTGGTGGAGAGGATCATTGAGCTGCTGAAGATAAAGCTCAGATGCCTTGACCGATCCAGGGGAACCCTGAAATTCCCACCTGAGCAAGTGTTGCTCATTGGGGTTGTCTGCTGCACTCTCCACAATCTCATTCTCACCCAGGGTTGGGGGGGGAGGGGGGTGGGGGGGGGGGGGGAGTCTCCTGAGCAGGAGGATGATGATGCAACAGCTCCAGCCATATGGATGGATTTGTTTATTGTCACGAGTATCGAGGTTCAGTGAAAAGTATTTTTCTGCGAGCAGCTCAAACAGATCATTAAGTACATGAAAATAAAATAAAATAAAAGAAAATACATAATAGGGCAATACAAGGTATACAATGTAAATACACAGACACCGGCATCGGGTGAAGCACTAATCAGGTCAGTCCATAAGAGGGTCATTTAGGAGTCTGGTAACAGCAGGGAGGAAGCTGTTTTTGAATCTGTTCGTGCGACTTTTGTACCTCCTGCCCGATGGAAGAAGTTGTAAGAGTGAGTAAGCTGCGTGGGAGGGGTCTTTGATTATGCTGCCCGCTTTCCCCAGGCAGCGGGAGGTGCAGATAGAGTCAATGGATGGGAGGCAGGTGTGTGTTCACTGGGCTGTGTTCACGACTCCCTGAAGTTTCTTGTGGTCTTGGGCCAAGCAGTTGCCAAATCAGGCTGTGATACAGCCAGAAAGGATGCCTTCTATGGTGCATCTGTAAAAGTTGGTAAGAGTTAATGTGGACATGCTGAATTTCCTGAGTTTCCTGAGGAAGTATAGGCGCTGTCACTGTTGTGCTTTCTTGGTGATAGCGTTGACGTGAGTGGACCAGGACAGATTTTTGGTGATGTGCACCCCTAGGAATTTGAAGCTGTTAACCATCTCCACCTTGCCCCGTTGATGCTGATAGGGGTGTGTACAGTACTTTGCTTTCTGAAGTCAATGTCCATCTCTTTAGTTTTGCTGGCATTGAGGGAGAGATTGTTGTCGTTACACCACTGCACTAGGTTTTCTATCTCCCTCCTGTATTCTGACTCGTCGTTATCCGGCCCGCTCTGGTCCTGTCATCAGCAAACTTGTAGGTGGAGTTGGAACCAAATTTTGCCACGCAGTCGTGTGTGTACAGGGAGTAGAGTAGGGGGCTAAGTACATAGCCTTGCGGGGCCCCGGTATTGAGGACTATTGTGGAGGAGATGTTGTTGTTTATTCTTACTGATTGTGGTCTGTGGTTCAGAAAGTCGAGGGTCCAGTTGCAAAGTGGGGAACCAAGTCCTAGGTTTTGGAGTTTTGCTATGAGCTTGGCTGGGATGATGGTGTTGAAGGCAGAGCTGTAGTCAATAAATAGGAGTCTGATGTAGGAGTCCTTGTTCTTGAAATGCTTTAGGGATGGGTGTAGGGCCAGGGAGTTGGCGTCTGATGTGGACCGGTTGCGGCGTTATGCTGTTGCTCGTTCTGGTGAGTGTGCTTTACACTCAATTGGCTCTGTTTTATTCCTTAGCTCTAGAGTCGCCAGGTATCCTTATGATACCGCCACGAGGTTCAAGTTCAGGTTCAGATCAATGACTCAATACACCAGTTACTAAGGTTCAATCAAACACGTTTATTATTACACAGTAAATTGATACTCATGCAACTAATACTAATGGACTAAACTATTCCTACCACTATAAGCCAATACTTATCTTTGATAAGGGAACACACTGGATCAGGGAACAATGGCCTCTTGTTCTGTCCTGAGACTGCAGGCTTCCCAGTTGGTACGGGCTAAGGGGTCAGGATTGTCTATTCTCGTAGTCTGCGTTGGTTGACACTTACTTGTCGATGTAGCTGTTCGCCAGGCCTCTCCTTCTCACGTTCAAGTTCTTAGAGTCCTGCTGCAAAGGTGTTCTGCTGGGAGGGCCGGCTAAGAGAGAGAGCGAACTTGGGATCTGTCCTTTATAGGTCACAGGGACTTTGCGCCCATCTGGGCGGACCCTATACCTGCTTGCAATCGATTGGACCTCATACCAATCGATTGATTTGAATTCCCCAATACTGGGGCTGTTTCCCGATCGCTGGGCGGTTCTTGGGGCTGTTTGTAACTTATTGTCCAGGACTCCTGCTGGCGCCGAAGAGTCTGGCTTGACCTTTGTTATTCGCGATTGCGTCCATTGTGCCCGGGAATCACCGGGAATCGCTCAATTAGTATGCAAACTTGTTAGTTTCAGTGCTGTTTGGTTTCTCTGCAGACAGAATACAGAGAGATTCTGCAGCCTGCTTGTTTTTTTCTTTCTGACATTGTCCAATTTTCCCTGCATGCATTTCAATTCTCCATTTTATGTCGGGAAGTGGCCAACTTTGTTGGCTACACTCCCTCCTTGTGATCCTAACGCGAAGCGTGAAGGATCACTCAACGATGTCGTTTCCATCCCCTGACCTCAGTGTGTTCCATGGCTTCTGCACTTTCCTCAACTGTGCAGAAAATTTTACCTACAATCTCTATTTGGCGCTATGTCATAAGGGGACATGCATTACCAAATCACAACGGGAACTTCTAACTATCCTTAATAAACTATACTCAACTTACATTCAATCATTCTAACTTCCCATCAATACAACAATAATGGCAGCATTCATGGTTCATTTATCTGGCTCAGCAGTCGAACTCAGAGGTACACAATCGTTCAAAAGCACATTTCTTTATTTACAGTACAACAACAATGAAAAAATCCTTTATTACATTTCAAGGGGTTCGGGGGACTGGTGGAAACCGAAGATAGGGGATCTCATCCTATATACCGTCGAGGTACGAGAGCGGTAGGCTCTCCTTCGCCATTTCCTCATCCGACAGGTCTGCACTATGATGCAGATTACTGCTATCGCCAAAAGTGATTCCACTACGTATGACAAGGAGTACCAATTCATAAATTTGGTACACCAGGTCGGGTTACTGCTGCGTGTTACTGGGCTTTGAGTGGTCTGAGGAAGTAAAACATTGACGGCTGGTGGAGTGGGGGTAAGGGGGTTCGCGTCCGTGCGCAACCACATGGATTCCATAATCCATAGTACAACAACAACTGGGGTCTTCAACTTCTTTCTTTTCTTTTCTTCCGTTGTCTTCTCTGGGTCTTCTGGGATTCTGTTGGATCAAGCATAGTGTCTGTTACCATCTTGTCTAACATCTCAAATCTTACAGTCTGTCTGTCCTGTGCTGCCAAATACCCTTTATGAATGGTCACTCTCTGTGACTCCCTCATTTTTTTTTTTTCAAAACGAATTTAGGACCAGACATACACTTAAATACTGTGCCACTGCGAGCCGTCTCGCAGGCTGTGCAATTTACCATCCCAATGTTCCTGGATATAAATAGCATGGGGAGTTGGCAACCAAAAGGTTACCTAAAATCCAAACAAAACAAAATCAAACTTTTAAAACCAAGAGTGCCAAAATGAGGTGCGTATGGGCCGCGATGGGTAAGATTTAGGTGGAATCCCCGGGTAGGGCGTGCTGTGCCGTACCCGAGCTTAGCTGACCAGAGGGGGGTCCTCAGACAGGGCGGGTCCTCAATGCCGTTACTCCACTGCCTGAGCGACCTGAAACGAACGGGCAATAATGTAGTCATCATGGGGGTTGCCTCTTCCATCCTTCAAACAGAAGAGCAGTTACGAAACTGGAGCTAGCAAGCTCTCAGAGGTTTCGGCCGATATGCCTGTTGGCTAGGCCTCAGACATTTCAGCTGATAAGGCGTCTGGCAAATTCTCCTAGGTTTCTGCGGACAAACTTGGCTTTTGGCCGCAGAGCTTTCCGAACTGTAACAAAAAAAGTGCAAAAACAAAACAGCAAACATGCAACAAACATACTGCAGGTTCCAGGAGTGGTGGCGTGGGGCTGTGAAAAGCTGTTTAAATTTAAACACTGAACATTTAACAAACACATACAAACAAACATGCAACGAATATCATACAGGTTCCATCAGAAAGAAGGATACCTTAAATCACATTTGGCTGGGGGTGTAACTAGCATATGGAGTCAGTGTAGTGTGACCGAAGAAGAGAGGAAGGAGAGAAACAAAAATGAATTGGCATTGCTGAGGTATCCCTGCCATGAGAAGTGGTGGGTAAGCGCTCATAGTTTGCATGGGGCAGCTGGGACCTTGTAGCTGCTGTGGGTGGTGTTCTCTTTCATATCTGAGGGCGGGTCTAGCTGGTGCTGGGGGTCTCCTGCAATCTCGGGCGAAGTGTCCTGGCTGCCCACAGTTGTAACATGACCCCTGAGGCACATAAGGCGGAGCAGGCACTCTGGTGCATTGTTCCCTTGGGTATGGTTCCCTAGGTGGGGGGTCGGGGCTGTTGGTTTCATTGCTGGTTCCGGTGGCATTGGTGGGCTGATTCCATAGCTGTTTCAGGGGGGCTTGACATTCTTGTGCGTAATGTCCGCAATTATAACACTCCTGGGATTTCTGGGGTGAGCTGTTTCTATCTTCATTTATTCATGCAGGGTTTTGATGTGTTTTAACTGGATGCATGTCTGCATCAGCCTGCTCTTCCTCGGGATTTATAAATGCTGTTTTATTGTGGACGGATTGCTCCCAAGCGCAGGACAATCTCTTAAGTACCCACTTTTCATTATGGGCCTCTTCTGTGGGGTCATAATTCGCGCACGCTTTCTGTCCTGCCTCTGTGGCGTGGGAGATAAGGGTGTGGGTCCATTTGGCCATGTTATCTGGGGCCAAACGAGCGTGTTCTAAGTCTCCGAAAACTGCAGTAAAGTGAATCCACAGCCGTCCTGCAATCACTGTGGGGTGCTCGGTCTTTTTCTGCCTACATCGGTTCAGGGCTTCAATGGGGTCTCTATTATACCCGAGTGCATCCAGTATCGCTGTATGCATTTGCTTTGGGTTCCTCCTCCAACGTTCTGTGGGTCGGGAAGGGCTGCTACCACGGACGTGTCAAAACACAAAACCATGAGCTTAACATGCTCTCTTTCGTCCAGGCCATACATGGTCGCCTGCTGTTTTACCTTCGCAAAGAAATGGTGGGGGTCTGAAGTAGGGAGGAACGATGTGACTTTTTTGCACGCGTCCCGTAATTGGGTCACGGTTAAGGGGGTGGTATAAGTGATCTTGGGTACGCCGTCTACGGCTGCTTTCCTTTGGGTGGTGACTGGGTTCATTGGTGCTGGTGCTATCTGTCCTGTGGGGGGGTTGGGGCGCTTTCCTTTTCTGCTACGTTTCTAGCGCACATGTTCCCTGGACATATCGCTGGGCTGTCTCATGCAATTCCTGCCAATCTGGGCCATTCTCTTCCTCTAGTTGTGTCCCAAATGTGGTTTGGAACCCGTTTTGAACAGAAAGCAGAGATTGCAGCTCCGCAATCTGCTTCCTACATTTAGCGTGGTCCACTGTGCTTTGCCTTTACTCAGTGGTGGCAGCATGGAGTGCTCTTAAAGCTGCCTTCAGGTCGCTGCATTGCTTTTGCAAAGCCTCTACCTGCTTCTTGGTTTCCTCTCTTACCAGGACTGCATGCTACATATCCTGATAGGCCTTTTCATACTGAGTCTGGGAGCTGCTTAAGTGTGCCAGACAAGACTGGTGTGCCCTCTTGGCATCATCCACCTCTACATCTTTTGCTGCAAGCCTCCTTCGTAACTCCATATTCTCTCTTTCTATGTCACTGACATCCACTTTATTCATTCTGTTTCTCTCCTCTAAATCTGCGCAGAGCGTGGGAATGACCTCCTCTGTGCCTCGCAATTGTGCCAAACAGGACACGATTGCTATTGGCTTACGTGCTTTACCTAGATTCCTTTTGTGAATTGCGCTCAGGTCCTCCCACCAAGTATGTCCTATACTCCCGGGACCTGTTTCCTCATTCGAACAGAATTCGCTCCAAAGGGGCCATCCTTCCCCTTTGAGGTACTTCCTGATCTTTTGTTCCCAAACGGGACACGTTCCGACTCTGCTGCTGGTCGCTGCGACCACAAATTCCTGGGGTGCATGAAGCGTTCCATTGCCTGCATGGCCATCTCTCCTATTTTAAAGCTCTCTCTTAAATTTAGAACATGGGATTCTAAGGCTCTGTTATAAAATACGGATACGGCTTTCGCTAATTTCCGAAGTATAAACTCCCGACAGTTTTTTCGCAACAAATCTCTCGGTTTTACCTTATAACCCTGTTAGTTACGCATGCAAAAAAACACTTCCGAATTGTGAGGATTGATGTGAATTACTTGAACACTTGTGGTTTTTCCTTTTTCCCAATTATATTTCTGATTCAAATTGCTGGGTTCTCTCGGAGTGGGGGGTGCCACTTCTAGTCGAGTCCCGTCAGAGTTCGCCACTAAATGTTGCTCGTTCCGGTGAGTGTGCTTTACACTCAATTGGCTCTGTTTTATTGCTTAGCTCTAGAGTCGCCAGGTATCCTTATGATACCGCCACGAGGTTCAAGTTCAAGTTCAGATCAATGACTCAATACACCAGTTAGTAAGGTTCAATCAAACACGTTTATTATTTACACAGTAAATCGATACTCATGCAACTAATACTAGCGGACTAAACTATTCCTACTACTATAAGCCAATACTTATCTTCGATAAGGGAAAACACTGGACCAGGGAACAATGGCCTCTTGTTCTGTCCTGAGACTGCAGGCTTCCCAGTTGGTATGGGCTAAGGGGTCAGGAGTGTCTACTGTCGTAGCCTGCGTTGGTTGACACTTACTTGTCGGTGTAGCTGTTCGCCAGGCCTCTCCTTCTCACGTTCAAGTTCTTAGAGAGCTGCTGCAAAGGTGTTCTGCTGGGAGGGCCGGCTAAGAGAGAGAGCGAACTTGGGATCTGTCCTTTATAGGTCACAGGGGCTTCGTGCCCATCTGGGCGGACCCTATACCTGCTTGCAATCGATTGGACCTCATACCAATCGATTGGTTTGAATTCCCCAATACTGGGGCTGTTTCCCGATCGCTGGGCGGTTCTTGGGGCTGTTTGTAACTTATTGTCCGGGACTCCTGCTGGCGCCTAAGAGTCTAGCTTGGCCTTTGTTATTCTCGATTGTGTCCATTGTGCCCGGGAATCACCGGGAATCGCTCAATTAGTATGCAAACGTGTTAGTTTCAGTGCTGTCTGGTTTCTCTGCAGACAGAATACACAGAGAGATTCTGCAGCTTGCTTTTCTTTCTGACATTGTCCAATTTTCCCTGCATGCATTTCAATTCTCCATTTTATGTCGGGAAGTGGCCAACTTCGGTGGCTACAATGCGAATTGCAGTGGATCTGGAATTGCAGGGGCTGGTTTAGCTCACCAGGCTAAATCACTGGCTTTTATAGCAGACCAAGCAGGCCAGCAGCACGGTTCGATTCCCGTACCAGCCTCCCCGGACAGGCCCTGGAATGTGGCGACTAGGGGCTTTTCACAGTAACTTCATTGAAGGCTACTCGTGACAATAAGCGATTTTCATTTCATTTTTTTTTTCATTTCATCTAGGCTTTCTTGAAGTATGGAGTTAATGGCTTCATGACCAACCTCTCGAAGCTTCATTCCGATTGATATCAGTGCCACCGGACGGTAGGCATTGAGGTCTGATTCTTCTTTGGCACCGGTATGATGATGGTCTTCTTGAAGCAGGTGGGGACCTCGAAGCGGAGTAGGGACAGGTTAAAGATGTCCGCGAACACATCTGCCAGCTGGTCCGAACAGGCTCTGAGTGCACGACTAGGGTTCCCATCCAGACTTGTCGCCTTCTGAGGGTTCACTTTCAGGAAGGCCGATCTGACTTTGCAAGCTGTGACGGTGGGTATGGGTGTGTTTTGGGCTGCTGGGGCACGCGACAGCGAATCGGTATTCGTGCTTGAATTGAGCATAGAATGCATTGAGTTCACCGGGGAGGGGGGCGCTGCTGCTGGAGATACTGCTCGGCTTTGCCTTGTCACCCGTTAAATTGTTTAGACCTTGCCACAACCGCCGAGAGTCTGTCTGTGACTCCAGCTTGGTCTGATATTCTCTCCTGGCATCTCGGATGGCTTTGCGGAGTTCGCACCTGGATTTCTTGTATAGGTCAGGGTCGCCTTACTTGAACGCCTCAGACCTGTCCTTCAGTAGGGATTATTACTTTCTTTGGCACGCAGTTATCCACATATTTACTGATGAAGTCTGTGACGGTGGTGGTATACTCATTTAAGTTGGTCGCTGAGAAGTGAACACAGACGAGGGCTCCGATGATGAATCCAGGGAGCTAGAGGGAGAGGACAATGAGGAAGCAATGAGAAACCTCCAGGGGGGGCAGAAACACCAGGGATGCACTCATTCAGCGTTTCTCCAGATTGGCTGTCATGCCCTCCCTTCTAGCAGTGCGAGTGGGCACTACCATCATCCCGGAGGGGTAGGGGAGGAGTGGGGAGGAGGTGATGTGGTGGATGGGAGGATGAGTGGGGGAGGAGGAGGATTGAAGTGATATAATGCAAAGTGATTGCATTCTGCAACATGGGGTGCCAAGTGAACAGATGCAGCACCTTGAGATCCAGGATGGCAGTAGAAGTGTCATTCAGTTCCCAAGCTGACAATAAAATGTAACCATCGCAACTCAACATGCTGCTTGAAAGAAGAAAAATTGTGGGACTTGTTATCATAGATGGCTGAGGCTCTGTAGTTAATGTTGAGGAACGTGGTGCAATAACCATCATTATAGAGACTGTATTGAATAAAGTTATGGAATTAAGGGCAGATAGATCTCTGGGACCTGATGGGCTGCATCATAGGGAATTAAGGGAGGTGCCAGCGGAGATAGTTGATGCATTGTTTATGATATTTCAGAATTCCCTGGATTCTGGAAGGGTCCCGCTGGATTGAAAACATGCTAATGTGATACCCCTATTCAGAAAGGGAGAGAGGTAAAAAGTAGGAAACTATAGATCGGTTAACTTGACCTGTGGTGGGGAAGTTGCCAGACCCAATCGTTAAGGAGGAGATAACTGAACATTTGGAAAGACAAAGCTCAATCCACCATTGTCAGCATGATTTTATGAAGGGTAAGTCATGCTTGACAAACTTGCTTGAGTTCTTTGAGGACGTAACCAGCAAGTTGGATAATGGGGAATCTGTGGATGTGATTTTCTAGACTTCCAGAAGGCGTTTCACAAGGTGTTGCATAAAAGACTGATCCAGAAGGTGAGATCTAGGGGATTGGGAGTAAAGTACTCGATTGGATTGAGGATTGGCTGACTGACAGAAAGCAGAGGGCCTGGATAAATGGGTCCTCTGGCTGGTGAAATGTAACTAGCGGGGTGCCGCAGGGTTCAGTCCTTGGACCTCAACTGTTTACAGTCTATATAACTGATCTGCAAGCAGGGACTGAGTGTAACATCGCAAAATTTGCGGATGATACTGAAATAGGTGGGAAAGCAGGCAGTGAAGAGGAGATAAAGATTTTACAGATGGATATATAGAGGCTTGGCGATCGAGCCAAAGTTTGGCAGATGGAGTTTAATGTAGATAAGGGTGAGGTTATCCATTTTGGCCGAAAAAATAGAAAGACAAATTATTACCTCAGTGGAAAGCAGATTCAAGATGCACCTCGGCAGAGGGATCTGGGTGTCTTTGTTCATGAATCGCAGGCTGTATGCAGGTAAAAAATGTAATAAGAAAGGCAAGTGGAATGTTAGCATTTTTTTGCAAAAGGATTGGAGTAGAAAAGTAGAGAAGTGTTGTTGCAATTTTACAGGGTGTTAGTGAGACCACATCAGGAGTGTTGGGCGGGATTCTCTCAGCCCGAGGCCGGGCCGGAGAATCCTAGCGACCAGCACGAATCGCGCTACGCCACCCGATTGCTGCTTATCTATTAGTTTGTACCCGCTGGTCTATAACATGCGTTTTTAATATGGAAGGTGAGGAATTCTTAAACTTCTCTAAGAGAATGACCTCTCTCATAGCCTCATTGGTAGCTTCAACTTTCAATGCCCATACCCACCTATTTTAATTGTTCTGCATAACCCTTTCAAAGTCTGTCCCAGATGTACCATCTGATAGCACAGGGCTAAATCGCTGGCTTTAAAAGCAGACCAAGGCAGGCCAGCAGCACGGTTCAATTCCCGTACCAGCCTCCCCGAACAGGCTCCGGAATGTGACGACTCGGGGCTTTTCACAGTAACATCATTTGAAGCCTACTTGTGACAATAAGCAATTTTCATTTCATTTCGTTAAATTCTGAAACTTTTGCCTCTCTACTGCAGGAACCAATTCCTATGCATCCAGAATAGCCCTTCATACTGCATCATAATTCTGAAACCCTGACATAAACTTCCTGTGGCCGCCCCGCCAGTTTACCCTGCAGGGGTAATGTCCACTTTTCTCTTGGCCACTCCAATTATGTTGTTATTTTCCCAAAATCCCTAAAAATGTTGTTTTAATCTCCTCATCGATTGTTTGGAGGACCTGTATAAATTTTTTTTTTAATAAATTTAGATTACCCAATTATTTTTTCCAATTAAGGGGCAATTTAGCGTGGCCAATCCGCCTACTCTGCACATTTTTGGGTTGTGGGGGCGAAACCCACGCAGACACGGGGAGAATGTGCAAACTCCACACGGGCAGTGACCCAGAGCCGGGATCGAACCTGGGACCTCAGCGCCGTGAGGCGGTTGTGCTAACCACTAGGCCACCGTGCTGCCCCGGACCTGTATAAATTAAACATATCGCTGCTGGGTTCCGTTCTAGGATTCAGCTTCCCTCTACTTCTGGTAGATTCCTACTCATTTCCAGTGCCTTAAGCTGGAAGGCTCTCTCTTTTGTTTTTTCCTCTCTCTCTCTTTTTCTTTTTCCTCTCATGCTCTCTCTCTATCTCCCTCCCCCTCTCTCTCTTAAACCCAACCTCCTCATTTCCATCTCCATCTATTTTGCCCAGTCTTTCTGCCTCAGATCCCCTTCCTTTTGCCTCATCTACAGTTCTTTTTAGTTTTGCAGCATTTTCAATTGTTTCATTTGTAACTGGATTTTAGCCAATTCTACTGATTGTTGCCATGACCCAGGGCATGTTTCTTGCATCTCTTTCAAATATAAATGTTGAGCAATTGCTTCAACTTTCTCCACCTTCTTAGCTCCAGCTCTATTTCTAATGCACCTGCCAATTCAATTAACTTGTCTTTGCGAAGCGCGTTTAAATAAACCAGAGATAAGTTGTCCACCTTGAGAAAAGTCTGAGCAGATTCCAGAGGCATCCTGATATATCACCATAAACCTGGTGTCTTTTTAAATTTACACTGTAACCCAAATGCATCGTCTGCCGTTCCAAAGATCCCGGACCCGAGCCCCAAAATTATGTTGCGACACCCTGGTCAAGTGGACTCTCAATTCCACCCACTCATCCCAGAGTCACAACACAAGTGAATTAATCAATGATTCTTATAAAAAATCCCCAAAGTCTTTGGCCCTTGGCTGCCGAATAGTTACAGTCACAAGGTTTGTAAGTTTAAACACATTACTGTTTATTTATAACAAGATCTGTATTGAAATCTGCAGTAAATACAATTAGATAATGACAAGCTAATACTTACTGCCCACTTTAACTGCCCCACCCACTACCCACACACGCAAGACAAACAAACACAGATGGGGGAAAGGGGAGAAAAATAATAAGCATGAAAATCAAATGTAAGAGCCTTTGTTTCAAGTGTTGGTTCTTTAGCATATTTGCTGATTAAAGTTTCTGGTTTGCAGCCGATAATGGTCTTCTTTGTAGAGTCAGTGATTCAGGGTCTTTGTTGTTTAGAAAGAGAATGCAGTACTCACAGGTAGCAGGCTCTTTGGAGAGACACTATTTCACATCAAACTTTGTTTCCAGCTCGTGGTCTAACTTCAGGCCTCTGCAGTCTCAATAGAAGGGAACCCAGACTTGCGGGGGAGACAGTCAGCCATCATAGTAGGCCATTCAAGAGAGAGTTTAGCTGGATCTTTTGGGAGAGAGTTAGTTAGGTTCCTCCGTCAGATTGCCAAAACTGAATCAAACTGGATCCCTCGTGACTCTGAAAACATTCCAGTTGGATCAGATCAAATCACCATCTGTTACCGGGCGGAGCACAACCTTTTGGACCAATTCACTGGCCACCAGCTAAATCAATCAAATCGAGTCCCAGACAGTCTCTGTCATTGGTGCCAGACAGTTCACAGCTCTAGTTTGAACCAGCACAGACTAACACAGTGGTCCCTCTTGGTGCTGAAATCCTCTGCTCCAATTAAAGGCACAAGCCACTGCTTTATTCTGCTTGAATTAAAGATACAGACTGCTTTAAAGACACATGCCCATAAATCATCCCTGGATCAAAAATGCAATGGCAAAAATTAAAGAAAGAGGAAATAAGGGAATAGAAGGGAAATAAACAGGAAGGACCTTTTCAGCAGGTACAGGGTGGGATCTGGGTATGTAAGTGGAGAGTGGTCATAGATTTAGTGGATATTTTAAGGCAAACTCTGCCCTGCGACATTAATGTTTTATCTTTGTTATTCAAATTTTAAAATATCTCATTCTTTAATCATGTTTATTAGTATTTTATATGGGACTTTGCTGTGACCACATCTGGGCTGCAGTGCAGTGACCACATCTGGGCTGCAGTGCAGTGACCACATCTGGGCTGCAGTGCAGTGACCACATCTGGGCTGCAGTGCAGTGACCACATCTGGGCTTCAGTGCAGTGGCCACATCGGGGCTGCAGTGCAGTGACCACATTGGGCTGCAGTGCAGTGACCACATCTGGGCTGCAGTGCAGTGACCACATCTGGGCTGCAGTGCAGTGACCACATCTGGGCTGCAGTGCAGTGACCACATCTGGCTGCAGTGCAGTGACCACATCTGGCTGCAGTGTTGTTTTGGTCTCCTTACTTGAGAAATGATACAATTGTTTTTGAATCATTTTCGAACGGTTCAGTGGACTGATTCCTGAAATGTGTGGTTATCCAATGAGGAAAGGTTAGACAGGTTAGGCCTGTATCCAGTGGAGTTTAGAAGATTGAAAGGCGACCTTATTGAAACATAGAAGATCCAGAGGATATTTGACAGCGTGGATACTGAAAGATGTCTCCCCTTGTGGTGGAGACTGGACCCAAGGGACTCAGTTAAAAAAATAAGGGGTCTCCCATTTTAGATGGAGATGTGGAGGAATTTCATCTCTCAGAGTTGTTAATCTTTGGAACTCTCTCCCCTAGAGACCAGTGCCGACTGGGTCGGTGAATATTTTGAAGGCAGAGTTAGATAGCATATTGGTTAGTACTATGGCTTCACAGCGCCAGGGTCCCAGGTTTGATTCCCGGCTTGTATCACTGTCTCCCTGTATCTGAGTGGGTTTCCTCCGGGTCCTCCTGTTTCCTCCCACAAGTCCCAAAAGACTTGGGGCGGAATTCTCTGGCCCCTTGCGCGGTCGGCCCGGTGCTGGTCGGGGGCCGCTCTACGTGGTCCCCCCCGGCGATTCTCCGTGCGTGATGGGCCAAGTTCCCGCCGAGATAGGCTAAGTCCCTCTGGCGCCGTTCACGTATAGTCCTACCTGGTGGGACCTCGGTGTTCATACTGCAGGGGGCAGCCTGGTTTGGGGGGGGGGGGGGGGGGGGGGGAGAGAGGGGATCCAACCCCGGGGGGGGAGCCTCCACAGTGGCCTGGCCCGCAATTAGGGCCTACTGATCAGCTTATCCTGGTGGGGCCTATATTCCTCCGCGCCGGGCCCCTGTAGCTCTCCGCCATGTTGCGTTAGAGCCGGCGGGGAGAAGGCAACCCATGCGCATGCGTGAATCTGCGCCGGCCATAGCGCGCATGCGCAGACACACGGCGCCCGTTCTGCCGCCCGTATCGGCAGCTGGAGCTTCGTGAGTCGCTCCAGTGCCGTGATGGCCCCCTGTGCGGCGCAGGATCGCTGCTCCTCGGGGCCTGTTGACGCCGTCGTAAAACGCTCCGCCGTTTAAGACGGCATCAACACTTAGCCTCAGGATCAGAGAATCCCGCCCATTCTGTTAGGTAATTTTGACATTCTGAATTCTCCCTCTGAGTACCCGAACAAGGTTAGGCATGTCTCAGATCGGCTGCAGGACATACTGAAGGGGTAGGGTGAACAGCCAGTTGTCGTGGTGCATATAGGCACCAACGATATAGGTAAAAAATGGGATTAGGTCCTACAATCAGAATTTAGGGAGTTAGGAGATAAGTTAAAAAGTAGGACCTCAAAGGTAGTAATCTCAGGATTGCTGCCAGTGCCACGAGACAGTCAGAGTAGAAATTCAAGAATAGTCAGAATGAATACGTGGCTTGAGAGATGGTGCAGGAGGGAGGGGTTTAGAATTTTGGGACATTGGAGCTGGTTCTGGGGTCGGTGGGACCATTACAACTCGGATGGTCTGCACCTGGGCAGGACTGGAATTAATGTCCTAGGGGGTGCTTTTGCTAACACTGTTGGGGAGGTTTTAAATCAATGTGGCAGGGGGATGGGAACCAGATTATGAAGTTAAACGTCAGTAAAGAGGCAGCAACTAAAGCCAGTAAGGTACTAGGTAATAAACTCGTTGTGACTAAGGGGAAGAGTAGACAGGGAAGAGATGATGACCGCAAAGGGACAGGTGGTCTGAGATGCATTTGTTTTAATGCGAGAAGTGTAGCAGGTAAGGCAGATGAATTTAGGGCTTGGACTTGTACCTGGGAATATGAGGTTATTGGTATTACTGAGACTTGGTTGAGGGAAGGGCAAGACTGGCAACTAAATATCCCAGGGTATAGATGCTTCAGGAGGGATAGAGAGGGAGATAAAAGGGGTGGAGGAGTTGCATTACTGGTCAGAGATGATATCACAGCTGTGCTTAAGGAGGGCACGATGGAGGATTCGAGCACTGAGGCATTATGGGTAGAGCTAAGAAATAGGATGGGTGAAGTCATATTGTTGGGACTTTACTACAGGCCTCCCAAAAGCGAGCATGAAGTAGAGGTACAAATATGTGGACAGATTATAGAAAAATGTAGGAGCAATACGGTGGTCGTTTATAGAATATAGAACAGTACAGCAAAAGAACAGGCCCTTCGGCCCTCGATGTTGTGCCGAGCAATGATCACCCTACTCAAACCCACGTATCCACCCTATACCCATAACCCAACAACCCCCCCCCCCCCACTTACCTTTTTAGGAGACTATGGGCAATTTAGCATGGCCAATCCACCTAACCCGCACATCTTTGGACTGTGGGAGGAAACCGGAGCACCCGGAGGAAACCCACGCACACACGGGGAGGATGTGCAGACTCCGCACAGACAGTGACCCAGCCGGGAACCGAACCTGGGACCCTGGAGCTGTGAAGCATTTATGCTAACCACCATGCTACCGTGCTGGGAGATTTTAACTTCCCCAACATTGAATGGGACTCATGTAGTGTTGGAGGCGTAGATGGAGCAGAATTTGTAAGGAGCATCCAGGAGAGTTTTTTAGAGCAGTATGTAAATAGTCCAACTCGGGAAGGGGCCATACTGGACCTGGTATTGGGGAATGAACCCGACCAGGTGGTTGAAGTTTCAGTCGGTGATTACTTTGGGAATAGCAATCACAATTCTGTAAGTTTTAGAATACTCATGGACAAAGACGAGAGTGGTCCTAAAGGAAGAGTGCCAAATTAGGGAAAGACAGAGTATAACAAAATTCGGCATGAGCTAGGGAATATGGATTGGGAGCAGCTGTTTAAGGGTAAATCCACATTTGAAATGTGGGAGTCTTTTAAGGAAAGGTTGATTAGAGTGCAGAACAGACATGTCCCTGTGAAAATGAGAGATAGAAATGGCAAGATTAGGGAACCGTGGATGACGGGTGGAATTGTGAGACGAGCTAAAATGAAAAGGGAAGCATACATAATATCTAGGCGACTAGGGCATCATGGTAGCACAAGTGGATAGCACTGTGGCTTCACAGCGCCAGGGTCCCAGGTTCGATTCCCCGCTGAGTCACTGTCTGTGCGGAGTCTGCACGTTCTCCCCGTGTCTGCGTGGGTTTCCTCCGGGTGTTCTGGTTTCCTCCCACAGTCCAAAGACATGCAGGTTAGGCGGATTGGTCATGATAAATTGCCCTTAGTGACCAAAAAGGTTAGGAGGGGTTATTGAATTACCGGGATAGGGTGAAAGTGAGGGCTTGAATGGGTCGGTGCAGACTCGATGGGCCAAATGGCCTCTTTCTGCACTGTATGTTCTATGTTCTATGAACAGGCTCTGGAATGTGGCAAATAGGAGCTTTTCACAGTAACTTCATTGCAGTGTTAATGTAAGCCTACTTATAGATTCCTGATTGATGAGAGAGTAGAGTTGAGGCCAGTCAGCTCGCACAATCTTGCCAAATGGTAGAACAGATTCAAGAAGCTGAATGGCTTTGTCTGGCCTTAATTTGTATATTTGTGTGCATGTCTGGAATTAGTTGCTGTTTACTGGCCTCCATAGTGATTGATTAGTCCAGCAGTCAATTAGCCTTTCATCAAAGGGCTGCTAAGCAAACGGGGACGAGAGAGTGAGGTGGATGGAGTGGTTGGAAATTATGAGTGGCTATATTTCAGCACGCAGTCCAATCACTTGACCGTTGCCTTTCTGTCTGAACCTGGTTCACTTCTCAGCATTGAACAAGATTCATTCACTGCCGACTAAACCATTTAGCAGGTCACAAGTGAAATGAAAGTAACAAGGCTATTAAAATAATTCCCTAGTCACTATATGCTTTGGAATAAGGATGCAATGCTGGTTGTTGTGTGGTTTCCATGGAAACCACAATCTCTTGGTTGAATGTTCCTGTCGCCTGGTTGGTGTGTTAACTTACATCAAATGACGTCAGCCTCCTTTGATTAGAAGCTGTCGGATCAGGAAGCTGTTGTAAATTGAGCTCATCGCCACACATGGTTTTAACGTCATACGGCCATTACTAACTGGCAGCAAACCAGATGTTGGATGCACACTTTGATGTGAATGACATCAAGATGGGTTTGATAGTGTAATGTTTACTTTGGCTGGAGTAAGGGAAGGTAAGTGTAGAATCTGTAACCAGTTAGAGACAGCTTCCATATGGCATAACGTTTACACTATAAAGGAGACTCAATGAGCCGTAGCAATACAGCTTGGCTGAGTAATAGTCTCAAAAGCACCACTCCAGGGATTTGAGTACATAAACTATGCTGTCCCTCCAGTGCGGTATTGAGGGAGCTCCGCACTTTTGGAGGTGCTGCCTTCTGGAAGAGGCATTTAATCAAATCTGATGTCTCAAGTGTCTATAAAATATTCCATGCTGCCATTTTGAGAAGAGCAAGGAGCTCCTCCCAGTCAATATCTAGGCCTCAACCAACAACACTGAAGGAAATGATCTGGCCATTGCTGGATAGTACCAGCTCTAAGTTGACAACTCTCACCTCCAGGCTCAAGTTCCACTGCAGAGCTTGAGCACAAAAATCAAGGCGGACACTCCAGCGCAATACTGAGGGAGTGCTCACTATCAGAGGGACTATAGAACATAGAACAGTACAGCACAGAACAGGCCCTTCGGCCCTCGATGTTGTGCCGAGCAATGATCACCCTACTCAAACCCACATATCCACCCTATACCCGTAACCCAACAACCCCCCCCCCCTTTAACCTTACCTTTTAGGACACTACGGGCAATTTAGCATGGCCAATCCACCTAACCCGCACATCTTTGGACTGTGGGAGGAAACCGGAGCACCCGGAGGAAACCTACGCACACACGGGGAGGACGTGCAGACTCCGCACAGACAGTGACCCAGCCGGGAATCGAACCTGGGACCCTGGAGCTGTGAAGCATTTATGCTAACCACCATGCTACCGTGCTGCTCGACTATGTTTTGGATGGGATGTTAACTGAGGCCCCATCTGCCCGTTTGAATGGATGTAAAGGATTCCACGGCACACTTTTGTTCTGGCGAATACCACAAATCAACATCACTGAACAGATCAGTGATCATTACCACATTGCTGTTTGAGGGATCTTGCTGTGCGCAATTTGGTTTCCTACATTACAACAGTGACCACACTTCAAAAGTACTTCATTGGCTGTGGTGGGCTAAAGTGCAATATAAATGCAGGTCTTCCTTTCTTTCCTAGATATCCGCCTGTGGGACACAGAATTAGATGTGTTTATTATGCAATGAAGGCGCCTAGATTTTTAATTTGCCATCTGTGCCTCAAACTGACATTGTGAATCTGATTGTAGAAACCTCCTGGATTGTCCATTCCAACAGGAGGCCATGTTCAGCCAGAATACATAGTTGGGGGCAACAAACAAGAATTCTTAAAGGCAACTGACGTCAGAATGAATCAACCTATACCAGAGCCATTCCAAATACACTGAGTGGTCATGTTGCTTTAAGAATATCTGTGATCAATATTAATGAAAATATACCTTGACTCTCTCTTGAAGAGTACATTGAACGAATTCCTAATCCTAAGGATAACAATAGGTTCATGTTTTGTTCGGTAAGGATATCAAGGGATCTGGAGTAAAATTGGGCAATTGAAGTTGAGGTACAGATGAGCCATTGTCTAATAGAAGAACAGACCTGAGGGGTGAATGGCCTGCTCAAAATGTCAATGCTCCTGTATTCAGCATTATCTGAGACTGCCTACAGGATGGTTAAACAAGTTCAGGGTAAGTGTTGCGAAAGATCAATTTGTTAAAGATGGATGTTTCCGTGGAATTCTGCATTGAAAAATTATTGTCATATTTTCCACAGGATTACTCAGCCTTGTAGGCTGATGGATGAGTTCCCAAAGTGTCTCTGCTCTCTGCTCTGCCCTGCGTTACCTGTCCAAGAGCAGGCATGTTTCAGATTGTAACACCTGTTATGTGCCAGGAGGAGTGTCATGATGATGGAGCAAAACCCCAAATTACGTGCAGACATACTGAACTTTTAAACAAGACGTGTTTTATAAATGGACATACAAGCCAAAGGTGGCTGAGGATGTAAATTCTGAGAATGTAAAATCCAGTGACTGTTTGAGAATTCCCTCTGCAGGTGAGGCAAAATTCTGAGAGACAATTTGGCAGATGGAGTTCAGTGTGGATAAGTGTGTGCTTATCCATTTTGGCCGAAAAAATAATCAGGCAAATTATTATCTAAGTGGAAAACGGATTCAAAATGGGTAGAGGGACCTGGGTGTCTTTGTTTGTGATTCGCAGAAAGTCGGTATGCAGGTACAAAATGTAATAAGAAAGGCAAATGGAATGTTAGCGTTTATTGCAAAAGGACTGGGGTATAAAAGTAGAGAAGTGTTGTTACAATGTATAGGGCGTTGGTGAGACCATATCTGGAGTAGTGTGTCCAGTTTTGGTCTCCTTATTTCAGGAAGGATGTGGTGTCATTGGAAGCAGTTCAGAGGAAGTTCACCAGGTTAATTCCAGGGATGAAAGGGTTGACATATGAGGAGAGATTAAACAGTTTGGGTTTATACTTGCTGGAGTTTAGAAGGATGAGAGGGGATCTGATCGAGGTGTATAAAATACTAAAAGGGCTTGATAAAGTAAATGATCCTCTTGTGGGGCAATCTATAACATGAGGTTACAGGTATCGGTTGAGAGGCGGTAGATTTAAAACTGAGATGAGGAGGCTCTACGTCTCGCAGAGGGTGGTGGATTTATGGAACTGGAGTCTGGTTCATTAAATGGTTTCAAGAAAGTGATAGATATATTTCTGATTAAAAAATGGGATAAAGGGATATGGGGAACAGGCAGGAAGGTGGATTTGAGACCAGGAAGAAATCAGGCATGATCTGATTGAATAGTAGAACAGACTCAAAGGGCCGAAATGTCTACTTCTGTTCCTAATTCCTATGTTTCTATGTTGCGATGTTCCTACAATGGAATATCACACTATTTTTCCAGAGAAGGACATATCAAAGGCATGAAACATATAATCCCCTCTGTAGATAATGGAAGATGATGGTCTTCGGTGTGTAGGATTAGCCACAGTTCTTCCTGGAGCGAGGGGTCAATGCCTTTTCCTCTGATTGCCCAGCAGAGACTTCTGCTCAGATGGAGATCAACAGGGCCACCCAAGGCCGCAGACTGGCTATCCAACCTAGCGGAAGTCCTGAAACTGGAGAAAATAAAATTCGGCATCAAGGGGTCGGAGAAACGTTTCCACTACAAATAGAGGCAATTCACCAGCCTCTCCGAGGACCTGTCTGTGATCAGTAACTGGGTGGGCGGGAGGGAGCAGGGAGGGGCGCCAAGAGAGGAGGGGAGGTTGAACTAGAGGGGGGGGACAGGGTGGGGAAGAAAGAGTGGGGACAGGGGAGGAGGTAGCATGCAGAACACAGCGATAGGTAAACACTACAATGGGGGACAGGGGCCCATGTGCGGTATTACAGAAACATGCCACAAAAGAAGGGCATATTCTCCAGACAAAGCCACACCACCCTCAGTGGGCCTCACGGCCTCACCTTAGGGTACTGCGCATTGGGACTATCCGCGGCCCACCACCGCCCCCTCCCCCCCACAGGTGACATCAGGAGCTGTTTATTTTTTTTCCCCCTCAAGCCATAAGGTTAGCACACCGCTCACAATCCACTAATACAGATCACACGGCAAAATGTATGGTACAAATGTATAGTTTAAGCACATAGTGTCTCGAAAGAGGTCAAAGATGTTTAATACGTAGTTCTGTTATCTTTTTTTCTGGTTTATGTTTTAATATTATTTTTGTGTTTTTATTTTCCTTGGCCAATACAATTGCATAATTGGAGGGCAATTATGTCTGGTTGTCATAAAATGAAAATCGTTTAATTTAAAAAAGCACTTGGAATTCTCTTCACTAGGGAGTAGTGGAGACTGGGTCACTGGATATATCGATAGATTTCAGATTGATGAGGAAGTCTAGGGGCAGGCAGGAAAGTGGAGTTAATCCACAGTCAGATCATCCATGATCCCATTGAACCAAGGAACAGGCTTGATGGTCTGAATGAGCTTACTCCTCCTCCTACTTCTTGCGATCCGATGGGAAATCTGGAAAGGAGGATGTTAATGCTGTGGCTCAGTTAAATACCCAAAAGACTTGCTGTTAGGTAATTTGGACATTCTGAATCCTCCCTCAGTGAATCCGGACAGGCGGCGGAATGTGGCGACTGGGGGCTTTGCGCAGTAACTTCATTGCAGTGTTAATGTAAGCCTACTTGTGACACTAAAGAGCTTCTGAAAACCCATTGCTCATTCCTGGTCCTCAGGCTGCTTTCAGCCTCTCCCCACTCCGAGCGGGTTTGAATATTAGAATTCACCTGATCATGGGGAACTAGAGTTACATACAGGTCAGAGCACAGAGGAGGGAAGCTCTCTCACCTGGAAGGGAATACAGAAAGTAGTTGGGATTTCAGAATATCCATAGGGATAATTTTCTTCCTTGTGCCAGCCTAAAAGTGAGCAGATTTTTATTGGCCCGCCGATACTGGAAGAGAAAACTGCACACAAAAAGCAGGGCGATCTTTCCGGCTCCAGAGGGAGCCTCGGGCCTTCGCATGACAGTCTGCACAGGCGCCAACGCGGCGCAGTTTAGATGTAGCCACACCCCCTTGTGACACGGCAGCTATGGGAATGCCCATCGAGGGCAGGCTGCAGGTTTATATTGAAGACAGCGGGTAATAAGTTTTACAAGTGTTTGAAAGGTATTTAGAAGTTTTTTTTCAGTTTTGTTTTGCTCTTTCTTTTATACAGGTATTGATGTTATTATTTATTATGGGCCAGGATTTAGAGAACACCAAAGTATATCATGGAGTTCATCTGACCCACAATTTTAAATAGATTTTGGTCATGGGGAGCACAAGGGCTCACTTTACAGGTGTGATGCAACAGAAAGCTAAAGTATGTTTAAAACAAAACAATATTTATTCTATGAATGGGGTTAACATTTAATAAACACACAATAAACACCTTATCAACTACAAACACTGATACTTTCCCAAATACAATATTCTATAGGTAACCCTTAATAACTTCCCAAGCAACATCAATAAGTTAAATACTTTTTAAAAATAAAGTAGCAAGTTTAAATGCTCTACAGAAACAGGTATTACTCTGAAATCATTAATGATCTGGAGACATAATGGGCTGGTTTAGCACAGGGCTAAATAGCTGGCTTTTAAAGCCGACCAAGGCAGGCCAACAGCACGGTTCAATTCCCGTACCAGCCTCCCCGAATAGTTGCTGGAATGTGGCGACTCGGGGCTTTTCACAGTAACTTCATTTGAAGCCTACTTGTGACAATAAGCTATTTTCATTTCATTTCACATTTCTTAGCTTGTAGAGGGAGAGATCATTATAAAGATGCTTGCTTTGCCGGCAGCTCTCCACCTCTGAAAATGAAACCAAAAACACACTGCATCTGCCAGCTCAAAAACGAAAGTGAAAGACACACAGCCCAGCTCCACCACACACTGACATCACTGCAGTTATTTGATAAACACCCATTTCTTAAAGGTACATCCACCTGACAAATTGGTTATTTTAAAGTAATTTTTAATTTATTTTTTATGAATAAAGGTTTTGTGTGGACCACAAAATTTAGTTGCAAAGAAGAGGAGTCGGAACTTCTGGAGTTACAATGGAGTATTCTTGAAGCAGGACAAAATGTAAATAACACCATCTCCTCATAGACCTGCAGAAGGGGTCACAAAATGTTGTTGCAAGATGACCTGGTTATAAGATTTATAAATAGCCCCCCCCCCCCCCCCCCCCCCCCCAGGGCTTTTTGCTTTTAGTTGTTACTATCCTTGTAACATCTGAGTTTCTTTGTAATTGCATTTATCAATATTATTTTTTTGCCTTGTCTACCTTTATTATATTCCTAAGTTTAAATTATCTAGTGTTTAAATGCCATGCTTTGATGTTTGCATAAAAGATTTGTCGAAGTTTGTAAAGTTTAATGCAAAACATTTATTAACAAAAATCATTTTATAAATATCAAACTTTGAAACCAGTTAACATTTAACTTAATGTTTAACTTTATCAACTGAACAAGGACATTTTATGGAATAACAACCTCAACTTTTACAAATTGCTTGCGATAAAATATATTTTCTCACTTAAACACAACGGTCAATGAAATATATACATCCATATAAACAGAATGGTTCTGTCTATTTGTAAAGGGAATGGGCTGGAGGGCTGAAGGGAAGGGAGGGAGGAAGAGGGGGTAAGGGGACAGAGGGAGGGAGCAAAGATGAGGAGGAAGAGAGAGTTTAGACATATCAATTGTGAATGTTGCAAGCTCAAAGTCCAAAAGCAGCAACTGCCAGGCGATCTCAAATGGCCCTTGTGTCACCTGGAGCCTGGGCTTGCACACCTGCACCAGGATGTAAGCCAGCATCAGGCTCCATATTCCATCCTCCAGCTTGTCCATTTCTTGTGGCAAGATATTTTCAGGGTGGATGCTCAGTCCATGCTGAATGGTAAAGTTGGCAATGCACAACACACTACAACAATCTGAGACTATACCCAGGTGCATACTGTAATGTGACCCCTGATCTGTCCAGACATCGAAAACGTGATTTCAAAGCACCAATTGTCCTCTCCACTACCTGACGTGTTGCTACATGTGCATGGTTGTATTGTTCCTGTGCTTCATTGGTGATCCTCTGGAATGGTGCCATAAGCCATGTTCTGAATAGGTATCCCTTATCGCCCAGTAACCATCCTTCCATTCCTGGTGGTGCTGTCATGGACCGGTGTAACATTGAGCTTTCAAGGACAAATGAGTCACGGGCACTTCCCCCATTGTTTGCATTTACAGTGAGGATCCTCATTTGTGCATCACACACTATCATCACATCGAATGAATGAAACCGCTTCCTGTTGATGAATGAAACAGTGTCATTTCTTGATGCCTTCAATGCAATATGTGTTCCATCAACAGCCCCAATTCCTTTTGGGAAATCAGCAATCCTGTGGAATGTGATGGACCTCCATCTTCATAGGTGATGTGTCAATTATAAACTCCAAACCTTATGATAAATTCCATTCATTACCTGGTGATTGCAGGTCCTTGCAGCATTCTGTGAAATGTTACATATATCACTAATGTTTAAAGGACGTGGACGCAAAGAATGAGCGCTGTTGTGAGTTTCATTTCCACTGTTCAGGCAGTGCGGCAGTTAGAGTTCAGCTTCAGGTCTTCCTTCAACATTTCACAAAGGTGTCCCTTGCTGAAGCGCAATCTGGTGGCACACATCTCCTCTGACATAATTTCATATGATGTCCTTTACATGTACACTCTTAAGGTCATTGATTCACTTCGTCATCAGGCAGAGATGATGCCTAACTTCTCTCATGATCCCTACACATAATTCAAAGCCTCAAGGGCAGCACGGTGGTGCAGTGGTTAGCACTGCTGCCTCACGGCGCCGAGGTCCCAGGTGCCATCCCGATCTGGGTGACTGTCTGTGTGGAGTTTGCACATTCTCCCGGTGTTTGAATAGGTTTCGCCCCCGCAACCCAAAGATATGCAGGGTATGTGGATTGGCCACGCTAAATTGCCCTTTAATTGAAAAAAAATGATTGGGCGCTCTAAAAAAAATTTTTTTTTAAATAATAATTCAAAGCCTCAAAAGGACTTCAAGGATTTTAAGAAGCCAAGCTATAAGTTGAAGCCCCAGTGGAAGTGAAGCATAACTACAGATTTTGAATCTGCTCTGGATTCTGCAATACCTGTCAGAGGGATTGTTCACATTAGCTTACAAGAGGCTTGTAAATGTTAACTGAGGCATTGTAATGATAAAAGCATTTGAAGTAATCACTGAGCTTGTAAGGATGTATATTACTGCTGCCTCACGGCAGAAGGGCGGGAAAAAGACTGGCAGGGCTATAGTCAGAGGGGATTCAATTGTAAGGGGAGTAGACAGGCATTTCTGTGGTCGAAAACGAGACTCCCGAATGGTATGTTGCCTCCCGGGTGCTCGGGTCAGAGATGTCTCCGATCGGCTGCAGGACATACTAAAGGGGGAGGGTGAACAGCCAGTTGTCGTGGTGCATATAGGCACCAACGATATAGGTAAAAAAAAAGGGATGAGGTCCTACAATCAGAATTTAGGGAGTTAGGAGATAAGTTAAAAAGTAGGACCTCACAGGTAGTAATCTCAGGATTGCTACCAGTGCCACGGGACAGTCAGAGTAGAAATTCAAGAATAGTCAGAATGAATACGTGGCTTGAGAGATGGTGCAGGAGGGAGGGGTTCAGATTTTTGGGACATTGGAACCGGTTCTGGGGGCGGTGGGGCCATTACAAACTGGATGGTCTACACCTGGGCAGGACTGGAACCAATGTCCTAGGGGGTGCTTTTGCTAACACTGTTGGGGAGGTTTTAAACTAATGTGGCAGGGGGGATGGGAACCAGATTAGGAAGTTAGAGGTCAGTAAAGAAGCAGCAACTAAAGCCAGTAAGGTACGAGACAATAAACTCAATGTGACTAAGGGGAAGAGTAGACAGGGAAGAGATGATTAACGCAAAGGGACAGGTGGTCTGAGGTGCATTTGTTTTCATGCGAGAAGTGTAGCAGGTAAGGCAGATGAACTTAGGGCTTGGATCAGTACCTGGGAATATGATGTTATTGGTATTATGAGACTTGGTTGAGGGAAGGGCAGGACTGGCAACTGAATATCCCAGGGTATAGATACTTCAGGAGGGATAGAGAGTGAGGTAGAAGGGGTGGAGGAGTTGCATTACTCGTCAGAGATGATATCACAGCTGTGATTAAGGAGGGCACAATGGACAATTCGAGCACTGAGGCAATATGGGTAGAGCTGAGAAATAGGAAGGGTGCAGTAACATTGTTGGGACTTTACTACAGACCTCCCAAAAGCGAGCATGAAGTAGAGATACAAATATGCAGACAGATTATAGAAAAATGTAGGAGCAATAGGGTGGTTGTGATGGGAGATTTTAACTTCCCCAACATTGAATGGGATTCATGTAGTGTTGGAGGCGTAGATGGAGCAGAGTTTGTAAGGAGCATCCAGGAGAGTTTTTTAGAGCAGTATGTAAATAGTCCAACTCGGGAAGGGGCCATACTGGACCTGGTATTGGGGAATGATCCCAGCCAGGTGGTTAATGTTTCAGTCGGTGATTACTTTGGGAATAGCGATCACAATTCCGTAAGTTTTAGAATACTCATGGATAAGGACAAGAGTGGTCCGAAAGGAAGAGTACTAAATTGGGGAAAGGCAGAGTATAACAAAATTCGGCAGGAGCTAGGGAATGTGGATTGGGAGCAGCTGTTTAAGGGTAAATCCACATTTGAAATGTGGGAGTCTTTTAAGGAAAGGTTGATTAGAGTGCAGGACAGACATGTTCCTGTGAAAATGAAAGATAGAAATTGCAAGGTTAGGGAACTATGGATGATGGGTGAAATTGTGAGACTAGCTAAGATGAAAAAGGAAGCTTACATAGGATCGAGGCAACTCAAAACTGATGAAGCTTTGGAGGAATGTCGAGAAAGTAGGACGAATCTCAAACGCACAATAAAGAGGGCTAAAAGGGGTCATGAAATATCTTTGGCTAACAGGGTTAAGGAAAATCCCAAAGCCTTTTATTCGTAAGTAAGGAGCAAGAGGGTAACTAGAGAAAGGATTGGCCCACTCAAAGACAAAAGAGGGAATTTATGCGTGGAGTCAGAGGAAATGGGTGAGATTCTTAACGAGTACTTTGCATCGGTATTCACAAAGGAGAGGGACAAGACGGATGTTGAGGCTAGGGATGGATGCTTAAATACTCTAGGTCAAGTTGTCATACGGAAGGGGGACGTTTTGGGTATTCTGAAAGACATTAAGGTGGACAAGTGTCCAGGACCGGATGGGATCTATCCCAGGTTACTGAGGGAAGTGAGGGTTGAAATAGCTGGGGCCTTAACAGACATCTTTGCAGCATCCTTGAGCACGGGTGAGGTCCCGGAGGACTGGAGAATTGCTAATGTTGTCCCTTTGTTTAAGAAGGGTAGCAGGGATAATCCAGGGAATTATAGACCTGTGAGCTTGATGTCAGTGGTAGGCAAATTGTTGGAGAAGATACTGAGGGATAGGATCTATTCACATCTGGAAGAAAATAGACTTATCAGTGAAAGGCAGCATGGTTTTGTGCAGGGAAGGTCATGTCTTACAAACCTAATAGAATTCTTTGAGGAAGTGACAAAGTTAATTGATGAGGGAAGGGCTGTAGATGTCATATACATGGACTTTAGTAAGGTGTTTGATAAGGTTTCTCATGGCAGGTTGATGGAAAAAGTGAAGTCGTATGGGGTTCAGGGTGTACTAGCTAGATGGATAAAGAACTGGCTGGGTGACAGGAGACAGTGAGTAGTGGTGGAAGGGAGTGTCTCAAAATGGAGAAGGGTGACTAGTGGTGTTCCACAGGGATCCGTGCTCGGACCACCGCTGTTTGTGATCTACATAAATGACCTGGAGGAAGGCATAGGTGGTCTGATTAGCAAGTTTGCAGATAATACTAAGATTGGTGGAGTTGCAGATAGCGAGGAGGACTGTCAGAGAATACAACAAAATATAGATAGATTGGAGAGTTGGGCAGAGAAATGGCAGATGGAGTTCAATCCAGGCAAATGCAAGGTGATGCATTTTGGAAGATCAAATTCAAGAGCGGACTATATGGTCAATGGAAGGGTCTTGGGGAAAATTGATGTACAGAGAGATCTGGGAGTTCAGGTCCATTGTACCCTGAAGGTGGCAATGCAGGTTGATAGAGTGGTCAAAAAGACATCGGACGGGGTATTGAGTACAAGAGTTGGCAGGTCATGTTACAGTTGTATAGGACTTTGGTTCGGCCACATTTGGAATACTGCGTGCAGTTCTGGTCGCCACATTACCAGAAGGATGTGGATGCTTTGGAGAGGGTGCAGAGGAGGTTCACCAGGATGTTGCCTGGTATGGAGGTTGCTAGTTATGAAGAAAGGTTGAGTAGATTAGGATTGTTTTCGTTGGAAAGACGGAGTTTGAGGGGGGACCTGATTGAGGTCTACAAAATTATGAGAGGTATGGACAGGGTGGATAACAACAAGCTTTTCCCAAGAGTGGGGGTGCCAGTTACAAGGGGTCATGATTTCAAGGTGAGAGGGGGAAAGTTTAAGGGAGATGTGTGTGGAAAGTTTTTTACGCAGAGGGTGGTGGGTGCCTGGAACGCTTTACCAGCGGAGGTGGTAGAAGCGGGCACGATAGCATCATTTAAGAGGCATCTAGACAGGTATATGAATGGGCGGGAACAGAGGGAAGTAGACCTTGGAAAATAGGAGACAGGTTTAGATAAAGGATCTGGATCGGCGCAGGCTGGGAGGGCCGAAGGGCCTGTTCCTGTGCTGTAATTTTCTTTGTTCTTTGTCCTTTGTACATCAGGGGGACTCTTCAACAACACAGCTTAAAATACATTCCAAAGTCTAAATGTACTTTAGCTCTGAATCAGCTGGGTGGACAGGCATGGTAATAATAGGGTCCTAGAAGGAGTCAATAGCACCAGTAGCGAGGCCATGATCAACCAAAAATAACTCCGCTGGGCTGCTTAGGATGTCAGAGTCCTGACTGCCAAAGCAAATCTGATAAAAGGGAGACAATTCTTTGAGAACACTGAATGGCAAGAAGAGGCACGATAAAGGAGACTTAGAAAGGAATACCTGCAACATAGAGTCCAAGAACTGATCCCACCTTTTGGAAACTCCTGGCAAGTGGATGATTGAAGATGTGCCTCTAGGATCAGGCTCATCAGCCACGCAAGGACCCACAGAACCCATGACCAGTAACACGGAGTATCTTAGGTGGTCAACCATACTTGTTAATGAGTGATCGCCGAAGACGACACTCCAAACCCATTCTATCCTTTATGATTCCTTTAATGGAATTAACATCCTCATGACAAAACAAAGGTTTTAAAAATCTTTCTTTCACTTCCTGTGGCTCCAAATTCACTGTAACAGTAAAGTACCCTTTTAATTGAATTAACAGCCTCATGACGAGCCAAAGTTTAAAAAAATATATATCTTCCTTTCACTTCATTTGCATTTTAAATATATTTTTAAACACTAATAAGATAAACAATAACCCACCCAAAAAATGGCCGCCGATGACATGTGCCTCTGCTTGATGCCCCTGGACCAAATAAAACTGCAAATAAAATGTGTAAAAACTCACCAAATATTGGGGCAAGTTGGCAAGTTAGCGCTGTCCCTTTAATTTCCATCTGTCAGTTCAGCGCAGCGCTTCCCAATCAGATTTTTTTTAAAGTGGGGCTGGAGTTTCGGAATGGCACGCTTTCAGTGTGCGTGCCCTGACATCGACACTTCCGGCTGGTCGTGCTGTACATCTGGAGTGGACAATCGACTTTAGTCCGAAGAATGGCTGGAAGTTTTTTTTTAATAAATTTAGAGTACCCAATTATTTTTTTCCAATTAAGGGACAATTTAATGTAGCCAATCCACCTACCCTGCACATTGTTTTGAGTTATGGGAGTGAGACCCATGCAGACATGGGGAGAATGTGCAAACTTCACACGGACAGTGACCCGGGGCTGGGATCAAACCCGGGACCTTGGCGCCGTGAGGCAGCGGTGCTAACTACTGTGCCACCGTGCCACCCTAATAGACCGGGAGTTACGGGATATTGAATATCATTTCACAATTTTCCCCAGTGGAATCTGAATTCACAATTCACTGGTTCAGTACTTTGAGCAGCTTTACAACGGGTCAGGCTGATATTAGAGGTAGTGAGCGAGCAGCATATCCAAACTCACTGCATATTACCCTCAGAAGTACTGTACTGTCAATAATGTCGGCTGATCAAAAACCCACTTCAAACATTGTGTTGTGTATTTCAGAACTCTACAACAACAACTTGCATCTGAATAGCACCTTTCATAAAGTAAATCCTTCCAAGTCACTTCACAGAAGCATTACACTAAGTCTTTTAAAGAAATATTAGGACAAGTGAGCAGGAGCTGGGCCAAAAAGCAAAGCTTTTAAGGAGGAGAGAGAGGTAGAGCGGGAGAGATAGAGCAGGATAAAGAGAGAGGGGGAGAAAGATAGAGTAGGAGAGAGATAGAGTGAGAGATAGATTGGACGGGAGAGAGATAGAGTGAGAGAGATAGGGTGAGTGTGACAGAGTAGGAGAAAGATAGAGCGGGAGAGAGGTAGAGCAGTAGAGAGAGTAGTGCGGGAGAGAGAGAGCTGGAGAGATAAAGCAAGAGAGATATGTTTCAGGATAAATTCCAGGGTTTAGGGCCTTGGCAGCTAAAGGCACAATGACAAATGTTGGAGTAATGGAAACCAGGGTTGCACAAGAGACCAGAGTTGGAGGACATTGAAGCATGCCCACACACCTCAATATACCCTGTACAGTAAACTTCAACATCAGTCACACAATGGACTTGACCCTGGATATGTGATGAATTTAGTGACTCCCGCCGCAAATTATTTATGAAGGGATGAAACAGCTGTAACGCCAGCACTCTAGGTATCTTTCAGTGAACAGAATGTCATTCTGAAACTCACAGACCTCGCCTTTCTAAAGACTGGCTGCTTTCTGATTGGGAGCCATTTTGCCTGACTCTCCTATGGAAAAGTCAATATGGAATATTCCATTTCTGGACGTCTGCCCTCCACAACAGCTTTGATTGGACACAGATTGCGCCCTCCATAGGGAATACACTACATAGTCAAATTCAAAAAAACACATGTACAAAAAGGGCTTGTCCATCATACTTTCACCACATAAATATTTCTTTAAGCTATGCCTACTGTTAGAATTACTCTATAATGTAGCCCTGTGAATCTCGGAGTTGGCATCAGCACAGAAACTGTACAGATGAGTCCCGGCTGCCTATATGTATATATTGAATTTTATTATATGCTTGAACAGGTGGGGTTCTTTGATGCTTCAGCAGATTTATTCACGAGTAATTGAACCATAAAGAACAGCAAGAGACTTGCTTTGAATACTGGTCAGTGCTGAGTTAATTGGTCAAGCTTTGGAACTCTAGGTGTCAGCACTGAGGCGGCTGCGTCTCTCTCTCTCCGCCCGCCAGGCCAGAAATAGTCAGTAATGCTGAGGGTTCGAGGCCCACACGCACCTGTCCAGGAATGGGCGGGGGGGGGGGGAGGACAGTGCTGCACTGTTGGCTGCACTGTTGGCTGCACTGTTGGCTGCACTGTTGGAAACGTTGTCTGAAACAGTAGACCGACACCTCAGCGACTTGGCTCAGCTGGACCTAAGCATTCCCACAGCACCTTCCCAAAGAAAGGAAGAAGTTGTTCTGGTTAGTAATCCCACTCTCAATCAACAAGAGCAAGATTAGTAACAAACTCATATCAAGGCAGAAAATGCATTCTGCAAAGATTTGTGGATTTATCTTTATGGATTTATACAGAGCAATGACTCAGGCATTTAAATCAGTCACATGGGGTCTAGAATAGGATAGAGTGTACATACACTGTGGGAGGATGTTCAATAGTTAGAAGGTGCGTTTTAACGGGGGGAAAAAACAAAGTTCCGTCTTGGGTGCGTTTATTGGGGTGTTTCCAGGCATCTGCAGAGCCAAGAACGACCCCTCTATTTTTTAGGGCTCGGCAAGGAATGTCATGCCAAGGCCACACTTAGCTTCATTCCCTGCAAAGTTCAGCTCGCCAGTGTAGGAAGTGATCGGGGCACCATTTTTAAATGGCCCCATGATCTCTCAACCCTGTATCTTGTCCCCCGCACACCACCAGCACCCAACTTACACATTAGGGGATCCTGGAAGCGCCCTCACCAAACCTCATAAGGACAGGGCACCCCTGGGCCCAATTCCTGGCATGGGCAAGCTGTCAGCTGGGCACTTTAGCACTACCAGCCCACCATCATGGCAATGCCCCTGCCAGCCTGGCAGTGGCATGTGGCCATCCTGGAAGCGCCAAGGTGGCATCGGAGAATACCACCCTTCCCAGAGCCGGACCACCCGGGGGCTTCTGATCTCCTGGGAGATCCCCACCCTCTCTCCCAAGTGCTGTTAGGCCTGGTCCACATTTGTTGAAATCAGTGCTAAACAGCGCCACGTCGGGGTCACCAAGACGTGGGAATTTGATCTCGCGCCTCGGGCAACTCCGGCTCAAACATATTTAAGTGAGCTTAACAGCACATTAAAATAAGCAAATCTGAATCCCACCCTCCAGATCACGATGTCTCGCAGGATCTCGTTAGATCTCATGAGGCTGGCAGCACGGTGGCGCAGTGAGTTAGCACTGCGGCCTCACGGTGCCAGGGTCCCAGGTCCCAGCCCTGGGTCACTGTCTGTGTAGAGTTTGCCCATATTTCCCGTGTTTGCGTGGGTTTTGGCCCCACAACCCAAAGATGCGCAGGTTCAGTGGATGGACCACGCTAAATTGTCCCTTACTTGGAAAAAATCCAATTGGGTGTGCTAGATTTATAAAATAAAATCTCGTGAGGCGTCCCAGGCGTTGTAAATCGGGTGAGGGGCCTCTTGCGAGATTACGTTTAATGGCTTTGTCCCATCACCCTGACAAGACAATACGATCTCGGTCAGAGTCTCGTTTTGGGCACGTTTAGTGGGGTCTTTCGCGCCACTGACAATTCCGCTATTAAATGGAACTTTGTTTTTGTTTGTCCTCAGTGAGAAACGCATCCGGAGGTTGCTGCTAAGGAACCCTTCTGACAGGAACTGAAGGTGCAGGAAATAACCATAAGTGTGACCTCGGTGTAGCATTCCTCACTGAGGCCGAAACCAAACAGAATTCCGTTTAATAGAGCGCCCCAAAAGACCCTGCTCTCAAATGGGAGTCTGTTTATTTTTGGCCTCAGTTAAGAATCCCACACAGCGGCCACACTTACATTAATTTCCTGCATCTTCACTTCCAATTTTAAATGCCACCCCAATCTCTCAGCCCCCACCCCGGCCTCCAGACACCCCTAGGTGGCACTGACAGACTGGTGGGGCACTGCCAGGGTGCCAGGCTGGCAGTACCAAGGTGCCCGAGTGGAAGGCTGCCTGTGCTGTGGATCATATCCGAGGATTGCCCTGCCCTTATTAGATGGAGTGAGGGCCACCTAATCGATAAGTTGAGGCTTTGGGGGGTCCAGAGGTCATCGTGGGGGGTGGGGGGGGGGGGGGGGGGGGCAAGAGATTGGGATGGCATTTAAAAACGAAGGTGCAGGAAATTAATATATGTGCGGCCTCGGCAGAGCTTTCCTTGCTAGGCCAGAAAAAAACACCCCATTAAATGCTCCCAAAATGGACATTTTTTCCTATTAAATTGTGCCCAATGTCTGTGATAGTGCCGGATGTATATGGACTGCTGGGGGATAGTGGAAGAGTGTCAGTGCTAGCGGAAAGTGTATATGGACTGTTTCATAGAATTTACAGTGCAGAAGGAGGTCATTCGGCCCATCGAGTCTGCACCAGCCCTTACAAAGATCACCCTACTGAAGCCCGCATATCTACCCTATCCCCATAACCCAGCAACCCCACTTAACCTTTTAGGACACTAAGGGCAATTTAGCATGGCCAATCCACCTAAACCGCACATCTTTGGACTGCGGGAGGAAACCGGAGCACCCGGAGGAAACCCACGCAGACACGGGGAGAACGTGCAGACTCCACACAGACAGTGACCCAGCCGGGAATCGAACCTGGGACCCTGGAGCTGCGAAGCAATTGTGCTAACCACTATGCTACCGTGCTGGCCTTAAGTGATTGGAGGTGATTAATTGAAGAGATAGACTCTGAGATAAAGTACAATCTGTAGGAATGCTGCAAAACCATCGAAAATGCTTTAATCGCACAGCCCCAAGTTCTCCCCTCCCCACTCATACCTCTCACAGGTGTACAATTACTCAGATATGTGCCGCCCTGCACTTCCCCCCTGGCCTCCCAATACCTATGCCTTGCTCAATCAGCCAGTGAGGGTCTGGATTATGAGTTCTGGAGGGCTATACAACCTTGTATGGCATCACAGGGCAGTTCGATCATATCCCCACTTCATATTTCGGATCGATCAGCTCCGCTGATGGGTGCTGTTGCTTGAGTTGAAGTATAGGAACTTGGTGATGTTCCCACTCTTAATGTTGCCTTTAGTTTGAAGTCATGCCTGTGTATATAATAAACTCAGTGGGGACACTGAACTGGAATGTACCTACCTTGCTGCAAAATCCATTTAGTCTCCGCTCGTGAGTTCAGCATGATTTTACTCAGCTTTTACTTGAAGATTTATGGGTTCCTCTGGATAAAGGTTACTTTTTTTAAGTGTACTTTTAAGTGCCAACACTCATTTTCCACATGTTACAAAAACCAAGGGAACAACTATTCCCATTTTACTGCTGGTCATTATTCCACATTACGTTTCCCAGATTCCCACCACCCAATTGGACATTTGATTATTGGGAACTGAGGCCACCCAGAGACACACCCAAAGCTGCATTCTGATTGGCTGACAGAGAGGCACCCACACATAAGTAAAAGCTTATCATGTGATGGTGGCCTCTTCTGGAGACTGCCAGCTTCAAAGCCCCTCTATTACAGCCTGATTTATATCTTCCTGCTTATTAATTACCGCTGTGCTTCTTGCTGCCCTGAGTTTATTCCTATACCGTCTAACACAGCTTTTCTCTTCTCTATGTCCTGGATGTGTTAAAATCGAGAGTCATTGCGCAGCTTATTTCAACACACTCATTTCTTGAGCATTAACACTGTGGAAATGCTCGCTTCTTCCTACAAGTTGAACGCATCTCAAACTGAACATTGAACCTTGACCATACTCATGCTCAATGAACCAGTCTCCCCTCTTCCACACCAGATAATATCCTCCTTTTCCTGACACTCTGAAACACAATCTCTCTCTAACATGCAGCCGGTTCTTGCCCCCTCCACCAAAGGAATGCCCATGTAAATGCCCACTGGCAGTAAGGTTCCTACATGAGGTGAGTTGGGCAGGCACATCCCTGTCCCTACTGAGTCAAAGATTTCATAGAATCTCTACAATGCAGAAGGAGGACATTCGACCCATCGAGTCTGCACTGACCATCTGTTGCCTGGTCCTAAAGCAGTTAGGAGTTAAAGTGTTTCATTTTAATTGTTAAGCACTGTTTAATTGGTAATTGAAAGCTATTTTCTGTACAATATTAAAGTTAGTGTAATCCTGTGTCAGTAATAAGGTTTGTTCCAATATACCATATCCATACCATAGTCATACAAATTAAATTAAATATTGGAGTTCTGTCCAGTATCCTAGCAACTGTTGGGGTCTGGTCCAGGATCGTAATACCACACTGATGAAGGGCAACAGGCTGGTTCAAATCATCCATGCTGCCCCTCACGTACCCATTCTATGATGATCCGTTCAACCATCTCCTGCCAACCGTCCATCTCAGAGTCGCACATGGAGAGCACTTGTTGAGCAAGATCTACCAGCATTGGATCAAAGAATTGGAAACGTGGGAAGTCATTAAACAGGTTAATTGTGACAAACTCCATCTGCCAAGAATCAGACTTTGAACTGCCACAATGAGAGGGAACCTTGCTAATCCGATCTTAGGGGTCCCTGTGCAGACAACCTCCACCACTGGGTTGCAGTACATTGCTCTTATGGACCTTGTGGAGAGACCCAGGCCATGCTGCACATTACTGAGACAGATACCATCTGCAGACTGAGTGGTCGGCCAATCACCGTAAACCGGGGAAATGTTGAGGGGCGGGATTCTCCCAGCTTGGGGCCGGGCCGGAGAATCCCTGCAAACAGGCCACACCACCCCGATGCCAGCACGCGATTCTCCGTAGAGCAGAGAATCAGCGCCGGCGTGGTTCGCGCGTCGCGGGCCGCTGTACGCAGCCGGCCCGCCGATTCTCCGGCCCAGATGGGCCGAGCGGCCGTCAGAAAAGAACCGAGACCCGCCATTCTAACCTGCTTGGGCCAGCGGGACCTCGACGTTGAAGGGTCGGATGGCGGCCTGTGGGGGGGAGGGGGGGGCAGAACCCAGGGGCCTACGATATGGCCTGGCCTGAGATCGGGGCCCACCAGTCTTTGGGTCGTGGGGGTGAAACCCACGCAAACACGGGGAGAACGTGCAAACTCCACATGGACATTGACCCAGAGCCGGGATCGAACCTGGGACCTCGGCGCCGTGAGGCTGCAGGGCTAACCACTGCGCCATTGTTGTGCCCCTTCCCCCCGCAAGCATGGCCACTACCCCACACCCCCCAAGTGAGGGCACCCCGCCTTGAGATCCCTGGGGTCCCCCCTCTTCAAGGCCCCCCCAAGCCCCCTTACAGGAACCTCACCAATCAACCTTTCAACCTCCCAGAGGTCCCTCCTTACCTGCCTTGCATACACCCCTCCACCCTTCAATCACCCCCCCTCCACCCTCATTTAATGAGCATAGCCCCCCCCCGTCTGAGTCATCTGAAGTACTGGTTGAATAAATCCTTTCAACTAGCTGCAATCTTTCACAAGCATCAACTCCAATTAATGGGGATTTCTCACCTTCTATCACCCCGAAGTCGATGGGTATCTTAGTTTTCCCATTCTTGATGATGAGACAGCATTACCCCTTTGTGGCTATCGTGTTACCATTGTAATCTGTGAGCCTACAAGCAGACTGCTTTATCAGGGGTTTACGATTGCTCGCTTTGAAGACCGGTACGTGATAATATTTGCGTGCGTTCTTGTATCGATCTTAAATGGGATCAATTCTCCATTTATTTCTGGTGAGACAGTCCAATCCTTTATCATCTTTGAGAGTGCCTTCACTGGTCTTTCTTTTCGACCCAGTAAATCAATCCTAGTAATAGTTTCCATCACAAAGGTATCAGAAAGTGAATATGGTGAGCAATCGCCTCTATCTGCTATGATTCTGGATTTTTTCTCAGCACTCTGCACACTTTGGATCCGTCTGCAATCACGAGAATGTTGTTTAAATTTGGTTACTGGAACAGTTGCAGATAAACGACACTGTGCTGCGAAGTGGTTCAATTTGCCACAATTGGAACAATATTTCCCTCTTGCCGGACACTTTATTTGACTGTCCACAGCATGTGCACGGATGTCATTTTCAAAATGGCCGCTGACCGTTGTATACAGTTTTCTTTGCTGCGACACAGCATTAATGGCGTCAGCCATGTTTATCGATTTCCCACTCTTTTCCTCAGCTACGAGTTTGGCATATTTGCACGACGTCTGTTCGCTAGCCTTACACGTCCTCAATTGACAACACGGGTTGCATTAACATTTTCTCGCACAATCGTTCATCGTTTATTCCGAACACAACTTGGTCCCGCTGCATAGACTCGGAGGCTGAGGCAAAATTACAGGACTGCATTCGGAGCTTGAGAGCTGTGATGAAGGAATCCACTGACTCTTCCCTTAACTGTAGCCTTTTTCGAAACATGTAGCGCTCACAGGTTTCATTATCCTGTTTCTTACAGTGTGCAGCGAACTTTTGGAGCACCATGCTGGATTTAGTTTTGTCCTTATCTGTACTAAATTCAAACAAATTAAAGAGCTCCAAAGCTTGGGGTCCAGCCAAATTTAGTAGGAGTGCTGTTTTATGTTGATCTGATGCATTTTCAAGTGCGGAGGCATAAATAAAGCCTTCAAACTGTTGCTTAAAGAAAGTCCAGTTCTGGCATAGTTTACAATGTGTCTTGAAGTGGTCAGGTTTCTTGAGACCTTCCATCTTCTGAACATTCTTTACTGTAGATTATTTCTGAGTTGTAGCATCTGGATTTCTTCTTCAATATTCAATGCTATTCTAACCTAATCTAATTGCTGTTTCTTTAAAGGAATAGACTCCAGTTAGCATGTGGTGTTCTTTGTGTTGCTTATTTAGGATCATTGGTGTAATACTCCACAAAGACCACAGTATAATTTTTACTCAAACAAAGTTATGATTTTATTTGCACGACTAAACTGGGATTCGACACTTAGTCCTGAAGACTAGAGAATTGATCAATAACATGTAACTACACTCACCTACTGCTAATCTCACTACTGGTATAAACTATAATCTAACCTTCTCACACTATTTGCTCTTTTGACATTCACTAGCTCGCTCCTGCATACACTCCTCCCCTAAGGTCTAGCATCACTGCCTTATATAGTTGAATCTGCAGCTCCCTCTAGTGGTTACTCTCAACACTACATTGACCCTTGTAATGTGATAGTTATGAGAATACCACAGATCCCACGAACATAGAACATAGAACAGTACAGCACAGAACTGGCCCTTCGGCCCTCGATGTTGTGCCGAGCCATGATCACCCTACTCAAACCCACGTATCCACCCTATACCCGTAACCCAACAACCCCCCCCCTTAACCTTACTTTTTAGGACACTATGGGCAATTTAGCATGGTCAATCCACCTAACCAACTACGAAGGTAGGTGGAAAGTAGTGTTACGGCCTACATCTGCAAGCGCCATTCGGTCCTGCCCATTTGGGGCAGGGTTCCGGTTCCGACATCTCGAGGAACTTCGGAGAATCCTGTTAGGCGTAAAACATGTCGTGAGGAGCACTGCAAGCCTCTCCCAGTATTCTGCGGCCGTGTTGCACTCAAGTGAAAGCCCAAAGAGGCTGGAGAATTGTGCCCGAAGTGTTTGATAGTCAATTGCACTTTGAAATAGAAACAGCTAAACAAAAAGGACAAATCAGGATGGACAAAAAATCCTGGACTTCCAAAGACACAAATCCCAAGGAATTTTTATTGAAGTTCAGAAGTATGACACAAAAAAATTATTATACAAGTGTGTTCTGTAAACAGGGTGTAGAGTTTAGTTTTATATCAGTGTGTTCTCTTAAACAGGGTATAGAGATTAGTTTTATATCCGTGTGTTCTGTTAAAGAGGATATAGAGTTCAGTTTTATACCCGTGTGTTCTGTTAAAGAGGATATAGAGTTCAGTTTTATACCCGTGTGTTCTGTTAAACAGGATATAGAGATTAGTTTTATATCCGTGTGTTCTGTTAAACAGGATATAGAGTTTAGTTTTATACCCGTGTGTTCTGTTAAACAGGATATAGAGTTTAGTTTTATACCCGTGTGTTCTGTTAAACAGGATATTGAGTTTAGTTTTATACCCGTGTGTTCTGTTAAACAGGATATAGAGTTTAGTTTTATACCCGAGTGTTCTGTTAAACAGGGTATAGAGTTTAGTTTTATATCCGTGTGTTCTGTTAAACAGGATAAAGAGTTTAGTTTTATATCAGTGTGTTCTGTTAAACAGGTTATAGAGTTTAGTTTTATATCAGTGTGTTCAGTTAAACAGGATATAGAGTTTAGTTTTATATCAGTGTGTTCTGTTAAACAGGGTATAGAGTTTAGTTTTATACCTGTGTGTTCTGTTAAACAGGGTATAGAGTTTAGTTTTATATCAGTGTGTTCAGTTAAACAGGATATAGAGTTTAGTTTTATATCAGTGTGTTCTGTTAAACAGGTTATAGAGTTTAGTTTTATACCCGTGTGTTCTGTTAAACAGGGTATAGAGTTTAGTTTTATATAAGTGTGTTCTGTTAAACAGGTTATAGAGTTTAGTTTTATACCCGTGTGTTCTGTTAAACAGGGTATAGAGTTTAGTTTTATACCCGTGTGTTCTGTTAAACAGGATATAGAGTTTAGTTTTATATCCGTGTGTTCTGTTAAACAGGATATAGAGTTTAGTTTTATACCTGTGAGTTCTGTTAAACAGGATATAGAGTTTAGTTTTATACCCGTGTGTTCTGTTAAACAGGATATAGAGTTTAGTTTTATACCCGTGTGTTCTGTTAAACAGGGTATAGAGTTTAGTTTTATATCAGTGTGTTCTGTTAAACAGGTTATAGAGTTTAGTTTTATACCCGTGTGTTCTGTTAAACAGGATGTAGAGGTTAGTTTTATATCAGTGTGTTCTGTTAAACAGGGTATAGAGTTTAGTTTTATATCAGTGTGTTCTGTTAAACAGGATATAGAGTTTAGTTTTATACCTGTGAGTTCTGTTAAACAGGGTATAGAGTTCAGTTTTATACCTGTGTGTTCTGTTAAACAGGATATAGAGTTTAGTTTTATACCCGTATGTTCTGTTAAAAAGGGTATAGAGTTTAGTTTTATACCTGTGTGTTCTGTTAAACAGGGTATAGAGTTTAGTTTTATACCCGTGTGTTCTGTTAAACAGGGTATAGAGTTTAGTTTTATATCAGTGTGTTCTGTTAAACAGGTTATAGAGTTTAGTTTTATATCAGTGTGTTCTGTTAAACAGGATATAGAGTTTAGTTTTATATCAGTGTGTTCTGTTAAACAGGATATAGAGTTTAGTTTTATATCAGTGTGTTCTGTTAAACAGGTTATAGAGTTTAGTTTTATATCAGTATGTTCTGTTAAATAGGTTATAGAGTTTAGTTTTATATCCGTGTGTTCTGTTAAACAGGATATAGAGTTTAGTTTTATATCAGTGTGTTCTGTTAAACAGGTTATAGAGTTTAGTTTTATATCAGTGTGTTCTGTTAAACAGGATATAGAGTTTAGTTTTATATCAGTGTGTTCTGTTAAACAGGGTATAGAGTTTAGTTTTATACCCGTGTGTTCTGTTAAACAGGGTATAGAGTTTAGTTTTACACCCCTGTGTTCTGTTAAACAGGGTATAGAGTTTAGTTTTATACCCGTGTGTTCTGATAAACAGGATATAGAGTTTAGTTTTATACCCGTGTGTTCTGTTAAACAGGGTATAGAGTTTAGTTTTATATCAGTGTGTTCTGTTAAACAGGTTATAGAGTTTAGTTTTATACCCGTGTGTTCTGTTAAACAGGATATAGAGTTTAGTTTTATATCCGTGTGTTCTGTTAAACAGGGTATAGAGATTAGTTTTATATCCGTGTGTTCTGTTAAACAGGATATTGAGTTTAGTTTTATACCTGTGTGTTCTGTTAAACAGGATATAGAGTTTAGTTTTATATCAGTGTGTTCTGTTAAACAGGGTATAGAGTTTAGTTTTATATCAGTGTGTTCTGTTAAACAGGATATAGAGTTTAGTTTTATATCAGTGTGTTCTGTTAAACAGGATATAGAGTTTAGTTTTATATCAGTGTGTTCTGTTAAACAGGTTATAGAGTTTAGTTTTATATCAGTGTGTTCTGTTAAATAGGTTATAGAGTTTAGTTTTATATCCGTGTGTTCTGTTAAACAGGATATAGAGTTTAGTTTTATATCAGTGTGTTCTGTTAAACAGGTTATAGAGTTTAGTTTTATATCAGTGTGTTCTGTTAAACAGGATATAGAGTTTAGTTTTATATCAGTGTGTTCTGTTAAACAGGGTATAGAGTTTAGTTTTATACCCGTGTGTTCTGTTAAACAGGGTATAGAGTTTAGTTTTACACCCCTGTGTTCTGTTAAACAGGGTATAGAGTTTAGTTTTATACCCGTGTGTTCTGATAAACAGGATATAGAGTTTAGTTTTATACCCGTGTGTTCTGTTAAACAGGGTATAGAGTTTAGTTTTACACCCCTATGTTCTGTTAAACAGGATATAGAGTTTAGTTTTATATCAGTGTGTTCTGTTAAACAGGTTATAGAGTTTAGTTTTATACCCGTGTGTTCTGTTAAACAGGATATAGAGTTTAGTTTTATATCCGTGTGTTCTGTTAAACAGGGTATAGAGATTAGTTTTATATCCGTGTGTTCTGTTAAACAGGATATTGAGTTTAGTTTTATACCTGTGTGTTCTGTTAAACAGGATATAGAGTTTAGTTTTATATCAGTGTGTTCTGTTAAACAGGGTATAGAGTTTAGTTTTATATCAGTGTGTTCTGTTAAACAGGGTATAGAGTTTAGTTTTATACCCGTGTGTTCTGATAAACAGGATATAGAGTTTAGTTTTATACCCGTGTGTTCTGTTAAACAGGGTATAGAGTTTAGTTTTATATCAGTGTGTTCGGTTAAACAGGATATAGAGTTTAGTTTTATACCCGTGTGTTCTGTTAAACAGGATATAGAGTTTAGTTTTATATCCGTGTGTTCTGTTAAACAGGATATTGAGTTTAGTTTTATACCTGTGTGTTCTGTTAAACAGGGTATAGAGTTTAGTTTTATATCAGTGTGTTATGTTAAACAGGTTATAGAGTTTAGTTTTATACCCGTGTGTTCTGCTAAACAGGATATAGAGTTTAGTTTTATACCCGTGTGTTCTGTTAAACAGGATATAGAGTTTAGTTTTATACCCGTGTGTTCTGTTAAACAGGATATAGAGTTTAGTTTTATACCCGTGTGTTCTGTTAAACAGGATATAGAGTTTAGTTTAATACCCGTGTGTTCTGTTAAACAGGATTTAGAGTTTAGTTTTATACCCGTGTGTTCTGTTAAACAGGGTATCAAGTTTAGTTTTATATCAGTGTGTTCTGTTAAACAGGATATAGAGTTTAGTTTTATACCCGTGTGTTCTATTAAACAGGATATAGAGTTTAGTTTTATATCCGTGTGTTCTGTTAAACAGGGTATAGAGTTTAGTTTTATACCTGTGTGTTCTGTTAAACAGGGTATAGAGTTTAGTTTTATATCCGTGTGTTCTGTTAAACAGGTTATAGAGTTTAGTTTTATACCCGTGTGTTCTGTTAAACAGGGTATAGAGTTTAGTTTTATACCTGTGTGTTCTGTTAAAGAGGGTATAGAGTTTAGTTTTATATCAGTGTGTTCTGTTAAACAGGTTATAGAGTTTAGTTTTATACCTGTGTGTTCTGTTAAACAGGATATAGAGTTTAGTTTTATATCAGTGTGTTCTGTTAAACAGGTTATAGAGTTTAGTTTTATATCCGTGTGTTCTGTTAAACAGGATATAGAGTTTAGTTTTATACCCGTGTGTTTGTTAAACAGGATATAGAGTTTAGTTTTATATCCGTGTGTTCTGTTAAACAGGGTATAGAGTTTAGTTTTATACCTGTGTGTTCTGTTAAACAGGGTATAGAGTTTAGTTTTATATCCGTGTGTTCTGTTAAACAGGTTATAGAGTTTAGTTTTATACCCGTGTGTTCTGTTAAACAGGGTATAGAGTTTAGTTTTATATCAGTGTGTTCTGTTAAACAGGTTATAGAGTTTAGATATATACCCGTGTGTTCTGTTAAACAGGGTATAGAGTTTAGTTTTATACCCGTGTGTTCTGTTAAACAGGATATAGAGTTTAGTCTTATACCCGTGTGTTCTGTTAAACAGGATATAGAGTTTAGTTTTATACCCGTGTGTTCTGTTAAACAGGATATAGAGTTTAGTTTTATACCTGTGTGTTCTGTTAAACAGGTTATATAGTTTAGTTTTATATCCGTGTGTTCTGTTAAACAGGATATAGAGTTTAGTTTTATACCTGTGTGTTCTGTTAAACAGGGTATAGAGTTTAGTTTTATATCAGTGTGTTCTGTTAAACAGGGTATAGAGTTTAGTTTTATATCAGTGTGTTCTGTTAAACAGGGTATAGAGTTTAGTTTTATACCTGTGTGTTCTGTTAAACAGGGTATAGACTTTAGTTTTATATCAGTGTGTTCTGTTAAACAGGTTATAGAGTTTAGTTTTATACCCGTGTGTTCTGTTAAACAGGGTATAGAGTTTAGTTTTATACCCGTGTGTTCTGTTAAACAGGATATAGAGTTTAGTTTTACACCCCTGTGTTCTGTTAAACAGGGTATAGAGTTTAGTTTTATACCCGTGTGTTCTGATCAACAGGATATAGAGTTTAGTCTTATATCCGTGTGTTCTGTTAAACAGGGTATAGAGTTTAGTTTTATATCAGTGTGTTCTGTTAAACAGGTTATAGAGTTTAGTTTTATATCAGTGTGTTCTGTTAAACAGGGTATAGAGTTTAGTTTTATACCCGTGTGTTCTGTTAAACAGGGTATAGAGTTTAGTTTTATATCAGTGTGTTCTGTTAAACAGGTTATAGAGTTTAGTTTTATATCAGTGTGTTCTGTTAAACAGGATATAGAGTTTAGTTTTATATCAGTGTGTTCGGTTAAACAGGATATAGAGTTTAGTTTTATACCCGTGTGTTCTGTTAAACAGGATATAGAGTTTAGTTTTATATCCGTGTGTTCTGTTAAACAGGATATTGAGTTTAGTTTTATACCTGTGTGTTCTGTTAAACAGGGTATAGAGTTTAGTTTTATATCAGTGTGTTATGTTAAACAGGTTATAGAGTTTAGTTTTATACCCGTGTGTTCTGCTAAACAGGATATAGAGTTTAGTTTTATACCCATGTGTTCTGTTAAACAGGATATAGAGTTTAGTTTTATACCCGTGTGTTCTGTTAAACAGGATATAGAGTTTAGTTTTATACCCGTGTGTTCTGTTAAACAGGATATAGAGTTTAGTTTAATACCCGTGTGTTCTGTTAAACAGGATATAGAGTTTAGTTTTATACCCGTGTGTTCTGTTAAACAGGGTATCGAGTTTAGTTTTATTTCAGTGTGTTCTGTTAAACAGGATATAGAGTTTAGTTTTATACCCGTGTGTTCTATTAAACAGGATATAGAGTTTAGTTTTATATCCGTGTGTTCTGTTAAACAGGGTATAGAGTTTAGTTTTATACCTGTGTGTTCTGTTAAACAGGGTATAGAGTTTAGTTTTATATCCGTGTGTTCTGTTAAACAGGTTATAGAGTTTAGTTTTATACCCGTGTGTTCTGTTAAACAGGTTATAGAGTTTAGTTTTATACCTGTGTGTTCTGTTAAACAGGGTATAGAGTTTAGTTTTATATCAGTGTGTTCTGTTAAACAGGTTATAGAGTTTAGTTTTATACCTGTGTGTTCTGTTAAACAGGATATAGAGTTTAGTTTTATATCAGTGTGTTCTGTTAAACAGGTTATAGAGTTTAGTTTTATATCCGTGTGTTCTGTTAAACAGGATATAGAGTTTAGTTTTATACCCGTGTGTTTGTTAAACAGGATATAGAGTTTAGTTTTATATCCGTGTGTTCTGTTAAACAGGGTATAGAGTTTAGTTTTATACCTGTGTGTTCTGTTAAACAGGGTATAGAGTTTAGTTTTATATCCGTGTGTTCTGTTAAACAGGTTATAGAGTTTAGTTTTATACCCGTGTGTTCTGTTAAACAGGGTATAGAGTTTAGTTTTATATCAGTGTGTTCTGTTAAACAGGTTATAGAGTTTAGATATATACCCGTGTGTTCTGTTAAACAGGGTATAGAGTTTAGTTTTATACCCGTGTGTTCTGTTAAACAGGATATAGAGTTTAGTCTTATACCCGTGTGTTCTGTTAAACAGGATATAGAGTTTAGTTTTATACCCGTGTGTTCTGTTAAACAGGATATAGAGTTTAGTTTTATACCCGTGTGTTCTGTTAAACAGGTTATATAGTTTAGTTTTATATCCGTGTGTTCTGTTAAACAGGATATAGAGTTTAGTTTTATACCTGTGTGTTCTGTTAAACAGGGTATAGAGTTTAGTTTTATATCAGTGTGTTCTGTTAAACAGGGTATAGAGTTCAGTTTTATATCAGTGTGTTCTGTTAAACAGGGTATAGAGTTTAGTTTTATACCTGTGTGTTCTGTTAAACAGGGTATAGAGTTTAGTTTTATATCAGTGTGTTCTGTTAAACAGGTTATAGAGTTTAGTTTTATACCCGTGTGTTCTGTTAAACAGGGTATAGAGTTTAGTTTTATACCCGTGTGTTCTGTTAAACAGGATATAGAGTTTAGTTTTACACCCCTGTGTTCTGTTAAACAGGGTATAGAGTTTAGTTTTATACCCGTGTGTTCTGATCAACAGGATATAGAGTTTAGTCTTATATCCGTGTGTTCTGTTAAACAGGGTATAGAGTTTAGTTTTATATCAGTGTGTTCTGTTAAACAGGTTATAGAGTTTAGTTTTATATCAGTGTGTTCTGTTAAACAGGGTATAGAGTTTAGTTTTATACCCGTGTGTTCTGTTAAACAGGGTATAGAGTTTAGTTTTATATCAGTGTGTTCTGTTAAACAGGTTATAGAGTTTAGTTTTATATCAGTGTGTTCTGTTAAACAGGATATAGAGTTTAGTTTTATATCAGTGTGTTCTGTTAAACAGGATATAGAGTTTAGTTTTATATCAGTGTGTTCTGTTAAACAGGGTATAGAGTTTAGTTTTATACCTGTGTGTTCTGTTAAACAGGATATAGAGTTTAGTTTTATATCAGTGTGTTCTGTTAAACAGGTTATAGAGTTTAGTTTTAAATCCGTGTGTTCTGTTAAACAGGATATAGAGTTTAGTTTTATACCTGTGTGTTCTGTTAAACAGGATATTGAGTTTAGTTTTATACCTGTGTGTTCTGTTAAACAGGGTATAGAGTTTAGTTTTATATCAGTGTGTTATGTTACACATGGTATAGAGTTTAGTTTTATATCAGTGTGTTCTGTTAAACAGGATATAGAGTTTAGTTTTATATCAGTGTGTTCTGTTAAACAGGATATAGTTTAGTTTTATATCAGTGTGTTCTGTTAAACAGGGTATAGAGTTTAGATTTATACCCGTGTGTTCTGTTAAACAGGATATAGAGTTTAGTTTTATACCCGTGTCTTCTGTTAAACAGGGTATAGAGTTTAGTTTTATATCAGTGTGTTCTGTTAAACAGGTTATAGAGTTTAGTTTTATACCTTGTGTTCTGTTAAACAGGATATAGAGTTTAGTTTTATATCAGTGTGTTCTGTTAAACAGGTTATAGAGTTTAGTTTTATATCAGTCCGTTCTGTTAAACAGGGTATAGAGTTTAGTTTTATACCCGTGTGTTCTGTTAAACAGGGTATAGAGTTTAGTTTTATATCAGTGTGTTCTGTTAAACAGGGTATAGAGTTTAGTTTTATACCCGTGTATTCTGTTAAAGAGGATATAGAGTTTAGTTTTGTACCCGTGTGTTCTGTTAAACAGGATATAGAGTTTAGTTTTATACCCGTGTGTTCTGTTAAACAGGATATAGAGTTTAGTTTTATACCCATGTGTTCTGTTAAACAGGGTATAGAGTTTAGTTTTATATCAGTGTGTTCTGTTAAACAGGTTATAGAATTTAGTTTTATATCAGTGTGTTCTGTTAAACAGGTTATAGAGTTTAGTTTTATATCAGTGTGTTTTGTTAAACAGGGTATAGAGTTTAGTTTTATACCTGTGTGTTCTGTTAAACAGGATATAGAGTTTAGTTTTATACCCCTGTGTTCTGTTAAACAGGGTATTGAGTTTAGTTTTATACCTGTGTGTTCTATTAAACAAGGTATAGGGTTTAGTTTTATATCAGTGTGTTCTGTTAAACAGGTTATAGAGTTTAGTTTTATACCTTGTGTTCTGTTAAACAGGATATAGAGTTTAGTTTTATATCAGTGTGTTCTGTTATACAGGATATAGAGTTTAGTTTTATACCTGTGTGTTCTGTTAAACATGGTATAGAGTTTAGTTTTATATCAGTGTGTTCTGTTAAACAGGTTATAGAGTTTAGTTTTATACCTTGTGTTCTGTTAAACAGGATATAGAGTTTAGTTTTATATCAGTGTGTTCTGTTAAACAGGTTATAGAGTTTAGTTTTATATCAGTCCGTTCTGTTAAACAGGGTATAGAGTTTAGTTTTATACCCGTGTGTTCTGTTAAACAGGGTATAGAGTTTAGTTTTATATCAGTGTGTTCTGTTAAACAGGGTATAGAGTTTAGTTTTATACCTGTGTGTTCTTTTAAACAGGGTATAGAGTTTATTTTTATATCAGTGTGTTCTGTTAAACAGGTTATAGAGTTTAGTTTTATATCCGTGTGTTCTGTTAAACAGGGTATAGAGTTTAGTTTTATATCAGTGTGTTCTGTTAAACAGGTTATAGAGTTTAGTTTTATACCCGTGTATTCTGTTAAAGAGGATATAGAGTTTAGTTTTGTACCCGTGTGTTCTGTTAAACAGGATATAGAGTTTAGTTTTATACCCGTGTGTTCTGTTAAACAGGATATAGAGTTTAGTTTTATACCCATGTGTTCTGTTAAACAGGGTATAGAGTTTAGTTTTATATCAGTGTGTTCTGTTAAACAGGTTATAGAATTTAGTTTTATATCAGTGTGTTCTGTTAAACAGGTTATAGAGTTTAGTTTTATATCAGTGTGTTTTGTTAAACAGGGTATAGAGTTTAGTTTTATACCTGTGTGTTCTGTTAAACAGGATATAGAGTTTAGTTTTATACCCCTGTGTTCTGTTAAACAGGGTATTGAGTTTAGTTTTATACCTGTGTGTTCTGTTAAACAAGGTATAGGGTTTAGTTTTATACCCGTGTGTTCTGTTAAACAGGGTATAGAGTTTAGTTTTATATCAGTGTGTTCTGTTAAACAGGTTATAGAGTTTAGTTTTATACCTGTGTGTTCTGTTAAACAGTATATAGAGTTTAGTTTTATACCCGTGTGTTCTGTTAAACAGGGTATAGAGTTTAGTTTTATATCAGCGTGTTCTGTTAAACAGGTTATAGAGTTTAGTTTTATATCAGTGTGTTCTGTTAAACAGGTTATAGAGTTTAGTTTTATATCCGTGTGTTCTGTTAAACAGGATATTGAGTTTAGTTTTATACCTGTGTGTTCTGTTAAACAGGGTATAGAGTTTAGTTTTATATCAGTGTGTTCTGTTAAACAGGTTATAGAGTTTAGTTTTATATCAGTGTGTTCTGTTAAACAGGATATAGAGTTTAGTTTTATATCAGTGTGTTCTGTTAAACAGGTTATAGAGTTTAGTTTTATATCAGTGTGTTCTGTTAAACAGGTTATAGAGTTTAGTTTTATATCTGTGTGTTCTGTTAAACAGGATATAGAGTTTAGTTTTATATCAGTGTGTTCTGTTAAACAGGTTATAGAGTTTAGTTTTATACCCGTGTGTTCTGTTAAACAGGATATAGTGTTTAGTTTTATATCCGTGTGTTCTGTTAAGCAGGATATAGAGTTTAGTTTTATACCCGTGTGTTCTGTTAAACAGGATATAGAGTTTAGTTTTATACCCGTGTGTTCTGTTAAACAGGGTATAGAGTTTAGTTTTATATCAGTGTGTTCTGTTAAACAGGTTATATAGTTTAGTTTTATATCCGTGTGTTCTGTTAAACAGGATATAGAGTTTAGTTTTACACCCGTGTGTTCTGTTAAACAGGGTATAGAGTTTAGTTTTATATCAGTGTGTTCTGTTAAACAGGGTATAGAGTTTAATTTTATATATGTGTGTTCTGTTAAACAGGGTATAGGGTTTAGTTTTATACCCGTGTGTTCTGTTAAACAGGGTATAGAGTTTAGTTTTATATCAGTGTGTTCTGTTAAACAGGTTATAGAGTTTAGTTTTATACCTGTGTGTTCTGTTAAACAGGATATAGAGTTTAGTTTTATACCCGTGTGTTCTGTTAAACAGGGTATAGAGTTTAGTTTTATATCAGCGTGTTCTGTTAAACAGGTTACAGAGTTTAGTTTTATATCAGTGTGTTCTGTTAAACAGGTTATAGAGTTTAGTTTTATATCCGTGTGTTCTGTTAAACAGGATATTGAGTTTAGTTTTATACCTGTGTGTTCTGTTAAACAGGGTATAGAGTTTAGTTTTATATCAGTGTGTTCTGTTAAACAGGTTATAGAGTTTAGTTTTATATCAGTGTGTTCTGTTAAACAGGATATAGAGTTTAGTTTTATATCAGTGTGTTCTGTTAAACAGGTTATAGAGTTTAGTTTTATATCAGTGTGTTCTGTTAAACAGGTTATAGAGTTTAGTTTTATATCTGTGTGTTCTGTTAAACAGGATATAGAGTTTAGTTTTATATCAGTGTGTTCTGTTAAACAGGTTATAGAGTTTAGTTTTATACCCGTGTGTTCTGTTAAACAGGATATAGTGTTTAGTTTTTTATCCGTGTGTTCTGTTAAACAGGATATAGAGTTTAGTTTTATACCTGTGTGTTCTGTTAAACAGGATATAGAGTTTAGTTTTATACCCATGTGTTCTGTTAAACATGTTATAGAGTTTAGTTTTATATCAATGTGTTCTGTTAAACAGGGTAGAGAGTTTCGTTTTATACCTGTGTGTTCTGTTAAGCAGGATATAGAGTTTAGTTTTATACCCGTGTGTTCTGTTAAACAGGATATAGAGTTTAGTTTTATACCCGTGTGTTCTGTTAAACAGGATATAGAGTTTAGTTTTATATCAGTGTGTTCTGTTAAACAGGGTATAGAGTTTAGTTTTATACCTGTGTGTTCTGTTAAACAGGGTATAGAGTTTAGTTTTATATCAGTGTGTTCTGTTAAACAGGTTATAGAGTTTAGTTTTATATCCGTGTGTTCTGTTAAACAGGTTATAGAGTTTAGTTTTATACCCGTGTGTTCTGTTAAACAGGGTATAGAGTTTAGTTTTATACCTGTGTGTTCTGTTAAACAGGGTATAGAGTTTAGTTTTATATCAGTGTGTTCTGTTAATCAGGTTATAGAGTTTAGTTTTATATCAGTGTGTTCTGTTAAACAGGATATAGAGTTTAGTTTTATATCAGTGTGTTCTGTTGAGCAGGTTATAGAGTTTAGTTTTATACCCGTGTGTTCTGTTAAACAGGATATAGTGTTTAGTTTTATATCCGTGTGTTCTGTTAAGCAGGATATAGAGTTTAGTTTTATACCCGTGTGTTCTGTTAAACAGGATATAGAGTTTAGTTTTATACCCGTGTGTTCTGTTAAACAGGGTATAGAGTTTAGTTTTATATCAGTGTGTTCTGTTAAACAGGTTATATAGTTTAGTTTTATATCCGTGTGTTCTGTTAAACAGGATATAGAGTTTAGTTTTATACCCGTGTGTTCTGTTAAACAGGGTATAGAGTTTAGTTTTATATCAGTGTGTTCTGTTAAACAGGGTATAGAGTTTAATTTTATATATGTGTGTTCTGTTAAACAGGATATAGAGTTTAGTTTTATACCCGCGTGTTCTGTTAAACAGGGTATAGAGTTTAATTTTATATATGTGTGTTCTGTTAAACAGGATATAGAGTTTAGTTTTATACCAATGTGTTCTGTTAAACATGGTATAGAGTTTAGTTTTATATCAATGTGTTCTGTTAAACAGGGTAGAGAGTTTAGTTTTATACCTGTGTGTTCTGTTAAACAGGATATAGAGTTTAGTTTTATACCCGTGTGTTCTGTTAAACAGGATATAGAGTTTAGTTTAATACCCGTGTGTTCTGTTAAACAGGGTATAGAGTTTAGTTTTATACCTTTGTGTCCTGTTAAACATGTTATAGAGTTTAGTTTTATATCAGTGTGTTCTGTTATACAGGATATAGAGTTTAGTTTTATACCTGTGTGTTCTGTTAAACATGGTATAGAGTTTAGTTTTATATCAGTGTGTTCTGTTAAACAGGATATAGAGTTTAGTTTTATATCAGTGTGTTCTGTTAAACAGGATATAGAGTTTAGTTTTATATCAGTGTGTTCTGTTAAACAGGGTATAGAGTTTAGTTTTATACCTGTGTGTTCTGTTAAACAGTATATAGAGTTTTGTTTTATACCCGTGTGTTCTGTTAAACAGGATATTGAGTTTAGTTATATACAGTGTGTTCTGTTAAACAGGGTATAGAGTTTAGTTTTATACAGTGTGTTCTGTTAAATAGGGTATAGAGTTATGTTTTATATCAGTGTGTTCTGTTAAACAGGATATAGAGTTTAGTTTTACACCCGTGTGTTCTGTTAAACAGGGTATAGAGTTTAGTTTTATACCTGTGTGTTCTGTGAAACAGGATATAGAGTTTAGTTTTATACCCATGTGTTCTGTTAAACATGATATAGAGTTTAGTTTTATACAGTGTGTTCTGTTAAACATGGTATAGAGTTTAGTTTTATATCCGTGTGTTCTGTTAAACAGGTTATAGAGTTTGGTTTTATACAGTGTGTTCTGTTAAACAGGATATAGAGTTTAGTTTTACACCCGTGTGTTCTGTTAAACAGGATATAGAGTTTAGTTTTATACATTGTGTTCTGTTAAACAAGATATAGAGTTTAGTTTTATACCCGTGTGTTCGGTTAAACAGGATAGAGAGTTTGGTTTTATACAGTGTGTTCTGTTTAACAGGGTATAGAGTTTAGTTTTATGTCAGTGTGTTCTGTTAAACAGGATATAGAGTTTAGTTTTACACCTGTGTGTTCTGCTAAACAGGGTATAGAGTTTAGTTTTATATCCGTGTGTTCTGTTAAACAGGATATAGAGTTTAGTTTTATACAGTGTGTTCTGTTAAACAGGGTATAGAGTTTAGTTTTATACCCGTGTGTTCTGTTAAACAGGATATAGAGTTTGTTTTTATACAGTGTGTTCTGTTAAACAGGATATAGAGTTTAGTTTTATACCCGTGTGTTCTGTTAAACAGGATATAGAGTTTGGTTTTATACCCGTGTGTTCTGTTAAACAGGATATAGAGTTTAGTTTTATACAGTGTGTTCTGTTAAACAGGGTATAGAGTTTAGTTTTATACCCGTGTGTTCTGTTAAACAGGATATAGAGTTTAGTTTTATATCCGTGTGTTCTGTTAAACAGGATATAGAGTTTAGTTTTATATCCGTGTGTTCTGTTAAACAGGATATAGAGTTTGGTTTTATACCCGTGTGTTCTGTTAAACAGGATATAGAGTTTAGTTTTATACAGTGTGTTCTGTTAAACAGGGTATAGAGTTTAGTTTTATACCCGTGTGTTCTGTTAAACAGGATATAGAGTTTGTTTTTATACAGTGTGTTCTGTTAAACAGGATATAGAGTTTAGTTTTATATCAGTGTGTTCTGTTAAACAGGTTATAGAGTTTAGTTTTATATCAGTGTGTTCTGTTAAACAGGTTATAGAGTTTAGTTTTATATCCGTGTGTTCTGTTAAACAGGATATAGAGTTTAGTTTTATATCCGTGTGTTCTGTTAAACAGGATATAGAGTTTAGTTTTATATCAGTGTGTTCTGTTAAACAGGTTAAACAGGTCCAGGGTCGATAGATGGGATGCATGTCGCCCTCCCAGGAAGCTGTGGATAACAGGCCACTCTACATTAACCAAAGGGGGTACCACTCGATGAACATCCAGCTGGTCTGTGACCATCAGCTGCGCATCGTGCTTCTCTGCGCCCGATACCCTGGCAGTGTGCACGACTCCTCCGTGATTCCTGACATTACAGTCCATAAATTGAGTCTGTACTCAGTCTTCACTGTGCTATTGTGGTACATGACCAACAAGTCATCAGTTTAAATCAATCAGGTGTTCGACTGGTTGAACCACTTTTGTTGTCTGACCTGGGGAGGGATTCTGTGATCCTGAGGCTAAGTGTTGACGCCACACGGCCTCAGGATCAGCAATTCTGGCCCCTACAGGGAGCCAGCACGGCAGTGGAGTGCCTCTGGACCCGCGCATGTGCAGTGGCGCCAGCGCCAATGCGCGCTTGTACAGTGGCTTCCTTCAACGTGCTGGCCCCGACGCAACATGTACAGTCCAGCTGAGATCTGTCAGTCTCGCCGTTATCCTGCACAGCTTGTCTGCTACTTGTGATCACTTCGTCACTCACATGCACACTCACACACACATAGACACACACATTTAGAATTTAGAACAGTACAGCACAGAACAGGCCCTTCGGCCCTCGATGTTGTGCCGAGCAATGATCACCCTACTCAAACTCACGTATCCACCCTATACCCGTAACCCAACAACTCCCCCTTAACCTTACTTTTTAGGACACTACGGGCAATTTAGCATGGCCAATCCACCTAACCCGCACATCTTTGGACTGTAGGAGGAAACCGGAGCACCCGGAGGAAACCCACGCACACACGGGGAGGACGTGCAGTCTCCGCACAGACAGTGACCCAGCCGGGAACCGAACCTGGGACCCTGGAGCTGTGAAGCATTGATGCTGACCACTATGCTACCGTGCTGCCTGACATATGCTCTCACGCATACACACTCACACATACACACTCACACATACACACTCACACATACACACTCACATATACACACTCACTCACATAAGTATCCATGTGTACGTACATACACACTCACACATTAACACTCATGCATACACTCACGCATACACTCACTCACGCATACACATTCACATACGCATGAACTCACATACATGCACACACGTGCATACACACTCTCACATATGCATGCACTCACACATAATCACACATTCACACGCACTCACATACACACACTCTCACGCATATATATGCACATATGCTTCCACTCATAATCACACTCACACATACTCAGACATACACATGCTCACACATACATAGACATAAACATTCAGATTCACACTCACTCATACATAGACACACTCATGCATACACACGCACTCTGGCATGCGCACACACTCTCGCATACACACGTACTCTCGCATACGCTGCACTCTTGCATATGCACACACTTATGTACACATGCACTCTTGCTTACGCATGTACTCTCACATACGCACGCACTCAGGAATAAACACGTATTCACGCATACACAGACACATGTTCACGCATAAACATTCACACTCATACAGACCCATGCACACACATGCACACACTCACACATACACATATGCTGAAATGCATACGCACATGCAAGTGCACACACACATTCACGCCTACACTTGATATTGAAAGCAATGTCTGAATGTAACATTCGAGTTTTTTTTACAGCCGTATATAAATAGAAAACTAATCAATTGGACATATGGGCCATTTAATGTTGAAATAGAAACTGCGTGAAAATATTCTTAGGGCAAATCATTTTTTGGCATCATGGGAATGTTCTTTAGCAGTGTCAAGATTAGTTTGGGCCTTGTTTTGCGATCATCCTTCTGATTGGGAAGAATAATGACGGAGTTTAATGGTGTAGAGAATATGTGAGCAAATCAAAAATCAGCTGCTGAAGAACAGAAGATATAAACCTAATCAGGAAATTCAAAGGAAATGTCATCAGCAAGAGGGTGGTGGGAAGTGGAAGGTGCCACCACATGGAATAGTTCAGGAAAAGGACATCGAATTGGCATAATGAGATAATTAAGGAGGGAGAAAGGAATGGAACGATAGGTTGAGATGAAGAGGAGTTAGTGGAGGCTTGTGCGGAGCATAATTGCTAGCGGACACCTTGTTGACCATCTTGTCCGATTCTGTAAATTCAAAGTAATTCTATTTAGTAAATTGTTGGTCATTAGATTAGATTAGATTAGAACAGTACAGCACAGAACAGGCCCTTAGGCCCTCGATGTTGTGCCGAGCCATGATCACCCTACTCAAACCCACGTATCCACCCTATACCCGTAACCCAACAACCCCCCCCCCCCCCCCCCTAACCTTACTTTTTAGGTCACTACAGGCAATTTAGCATGGCCAATCCACCTAACCGGCACATCTTTGGACTGTGGGAGGAAACCGGAGCACCCGGAGGAAACCCACGCACACACGGGGAGGGTGTGCAGACTCCACACAGACAGTGACCCAGCCGGGAATCGAACCTGGGACCCTGGAGCTGTGAAGCATTTATGCTAACCACCATGCTACCGTGCTGCATCTATCCTAATATTTCTTTATGTGGCTGAGTATTAATATTTGTCTGATTCCGTTCCTCAGGAGCACCTGATGATGTTTGACTGTGCCTCCGATAATCCAGCATTTACAATTGGTCAGGCCTTACTGACAGGACTTCACTTCCCCTTGCCTAACCGTGGTGATGGTTCTAAAACCCCCTCATTCCTGAAAGCCTGTGAGATCGGCTTTCAGTCCCTATCAGATCAGGAATCCAATTCTAGCTTCAGTCGCCAAACAACCCGAGCACAAACATCTGAGGAATAATGTGAAAATCCTTTTGACAATGTGCAATTTTTTTCTTGTAAAGCACAGCTGTGACTTGTTACTTGGCAGGTGGACTGTGTCTTCTAACATAAACTTGGGATATGCGAGATGTTGTCAAAATCCTCTCTGGGTTTCGATGATAGAACAGCTGCTAAAATCGTCGCTCCACTGTGGTGCAATACTCAATTTTGCTGAGTTACAGTTCTAGATGGAGCAATAATACATGTTATGGCATCGCGCCACACAGGACAGGCCGCCCCCCCCCCCCACCGGGATAAGCCACGGGTTGCATCTCTGGATCGCCCCTAGTGCCTCCTACTGAAAGTGCTGCCATGCAGCTGCTGTGTTGAACCTGGATTGAGTTCAGATGTGATTCATTCTCTTTTAATAACCTGCTGATTGTCTAGTTGTCTAGGCTGGCACATGTGGAATGGTGAGGTGGGAAAGTTGCTGGAGGAGGTCCATTTGGCACCCCTGGATCAGGAGTGGGAAAAGAAAGATCTCTACGGAATCCTATTTCCGACTTACTGGTTCACGCCTGTATAGATTTAATGCACAAAGAATTTTGGTGCAGTGTTCAATTGTTCTGTGTTTGATTATGTGTGTCTGTTTGCAATTGATGCTCACTGTGCTCGAGGAGTTAAGCCTGTGTTTGGACTCAGGGAAAAGTATAAAAACTGTAGAAAGAGCTGGAAGCTCGAGCTAAAGCATGGAACAGACAATTTAAAGCACTGTGAATGAAACCTAGAAACTAGTGTCATGTCTGCAGAGCTCCGAGTTATGACATGTGCAATATGCAGCAAAAACATGAGAAACCTTGTTCCCCTTGAAGCTCCTTTCCTCTATGGGCCAATGCCTCCCTTCATGTGGCACGAGAACATCAGTATAGATTATGGGATGAGTGGGGAGGTTTCGTGATCTTCAGCTATTACATTGGCTGAAGGGATTCTGGGAAAGTTATGGCAGGAGAATTCCTGCAGAGCTTCACCCCTGAGGGACTCCATGGGCTGGATTCTCCGATTGTGAGGCTATGTCCTCACACCGGCATGGGAATGGAGGCATTTTACACCCCAATATTCGGCTCAAAATGGCCACCTGTAGTGAACTCCAATTGGCTTTATTGGTTGGCCAATTGGAGTATGAGCTTCCTCAATGATAGCTCATTGAGGGGGCCCATATAATCACCTGTGTAGGCTTTGTGAGCCAGTCTTAAGTTGACTGGACTGCTAGCAGCACTGTTTGTAGCTGCTCCTGTAATATCGCTATTGTAAATAAATATTGGTGTGGTGACGGAACTCCTGCCTCCCGTGGATTACTACAGTGGCGACGAGGTAAACTACGAATTTTGCGAAGACCAGCTGCCGCACTCGGAGGGTAAGCCTTGCCATTTAAAAAATGCCGTTTTTTGGGAGGTTAGCGGCATTCGACCCGGCTATTGAGGACTGGTCCCAGTATGTGGAGAGAATGTGTTACTTCTTCCGGGCAAATGACGAAAGGAGACGACTTATCCTGCTGTCGGCGTGCGGACCCTCCGCTTTCGCCATTATACGTAGTCTGACTTATCCCGATGCGCCGGACACGAAAACTTTCCAAGAAGTAACGGAATTGGTGAAAGAGCACCACGACCCAAAACCACCCCTCATTTTGCGTAGGTACAGATTCTACACAGCGAAGCGGGAAGACAGGGAGTCAGTCACGAATTTCTTGACCCGCCTGAGAAGGCTGGCGGAATAATGTGAGTTCGGCATGACGCTAAATGAAATGCTTTGGGACCGGTTTGTGTGTGGTATAAACAACCTCACAATACAGAAACGCCTGTTGGCGGAAACGGAGCTAGACTGCAGGCAGGCGTTACAGCTCGTACTGTTCGAAGAAAGCAGAACCCATTAGGATTACCCCACGGGTGAACGAGCGGCCGACAATAATGGAAATAGACACGGGTGCGGCCGTATCAGTAATGGGAGTGGCAGGATTTAGAAAAATCAAAGATGGACTCCAGCCACTAACGCTAACAAAAATATCGACAAAACTTAAAACCTACACGGGGGAACCCCTGGAAGTTCTAGGCACGACTCATGTACTGTGGAATATGAGAAACAATTGCTCAGATTACCGTTGACGATAGTAGAGGGCTCCGGACCGAGCTTAATTGGACAGAACTGGCTGAAAGATCTAAAATTAAATTGGATGAAAATTTTCCAGAGTGGAAGCGGGCAGTTGAGTGGAGTACTCCAAAAATATCCGGAGGTCTTCCAGGAAGGTTTGGGGGAAATGATAGGCGCCAAAGCAACTTTGCACGTGGACCCAGAAGCCCTTCCGAAATTTTGTAAGGCCAGGCCGGTACCTTTTGCATTAAGGAAGAAAGTAGATGACGAAATAGAAACGTTACGGCACGACAGCATTATCAGACCAGTACAGTTCTCAGAATGGGCAGCTCCGGTGGTACCAATTTTAAAACCAGACGGCTCGATACGTCTCTGTGGAGATTTCAAACAGACAGTAAACAAATACGCACTGCTGGACAAATACCCAATCCCGAAAATAGACGACCTATATGCCAAATTCGCAGGTGGGCTTTTGTTCACGAAACTAGACATGAGCCACACCTACCTGCAGTTAAAAATGGACAAGGGCTCCCAGAAGTTCGCTACGATCAACACCCTGAAGGGCCTTTTTCGTTATACTAGGCTACCTTTTGGAGTGTCATCAGCGTGCGTTATATTCCAGTGTATGATGGAAAATATTCTGCAGGGACTACCGCAGGTGGCGATTTATTTGGACAATGCCTTAATCACGGGTAGGACAAACAGGGAACACTTAAGGAACCTGGAGGAAGCGCTCAGGCGTTTCGCAAAGGCAGGCGTACGGCTAAAAAGGGAAAAATGTGTTTCCACCGATCCTCCGTGCAGCTGGGGGCTAGAATGCCGGCAACGTAGAGCACCCGGCTCTAGTTGCCGATACGGCCCGGAGAATTGCCGGGTTCATGGCCACGCATGCGCACGGTGGCGGCCTGCAGCGACCCTGCCGTGCAACATGGGGCTGGCCACTCGCAGCCCCGGCCTGCAAAATAGTGACCCCCCTTTGGTCGGCTTGAGCTACTCGGACCACCCCCCCCACAGTGTCCCCACCCCCAGGCAAAGTCCCCCCTGCCCATGGATCAGCCCTCCCCCAACTGTAGTGCTGTTGGACTGAGTCCACAGCCGCCGCGCCGAGTTCCCATCGGATGAGACCATGAGAGACCCACGCCATCGGGAACTTGGCTGGTCGGACGCGGAGCATCAGTCAATGGGCCTCAGGCAACGTCCTGAGGCCATCGATACATCGCGCAGCGTACTCTCCAGGTATGGCGCTTTGGAGGGGGCGGAGCATCGCAAAAGCGGTGCTGCCTCCGGTTTGATCATGAATGGGCTTTCTGCGGCGATCGCTGAACCCGATTTCGGTGTCACCGACCGGAGAATCCTGCCCCCTAGCTCTGAAGCCCAAGAAATGTGAGGTGGATTATCCACTGGATGTTCCCCTGATTGTGTAATCACTCGATCAGTACAAATGGCCGTTTCCTGCAGCATGCCTGTGTTTCCCCAGGAGTGTAGCAGGAGATCACGGGAACTCCAGCATAGACTCTAGTCAGGCAATTACACAATAACATGTGTCTATAGAGCCTTTAACGGAATATAACATTCCAAGGTCTTTCACAGGATTGTCAGCGCAAGACACATCGGAGATGTAAGGTCAGATGACCAAAATCTTGATCAAAGAGATTGGTTTAAAGGAGTCTCTTATAGGAGGAAAGAGAAGCAAAGAGGTTTAATTCCAAATCTTGAAGCCGAGGCAACCAAAGGTGGAGTGATTAGATCAGAGATGTGCAAGAGGCTGGAATTAGGGGAATGCAGATACAACGGAGTGTTGTGGGGTTGGAAGAGGTTACAGAAATAAGGAGGATCGAGGCCTTGAGAATTTTAAAATGGAGGTCCTGCCAGTTGGGAAGTGTAATGATGCACGTTCACAGAATTCATTTGAAACACAAAAGGTATTTATTATTAAGAAAAACTGTACAGAGGCCAGCAGTCACATGGCTGCCCTAAAGCAGACCGCCCGGCTGCCCCAGTCCCTACATGTCTTGTGCCTAAGAGAGGACTCCACCCCCTGGGATGATTACCCACTCATAGTCCCAATTGGTGCCTCAAGCCAGGTGACTCTCTTCTGCTGTGCTGTCCTTAAATGTACAAACACCGCACTCACCACAAGGCACAATGAGCACAAAGAGTAAGAGGTGAACGGGGTTTTGCGTGAGCTAAGTACAGCAGAATTTCTTACACAGAGCTGGGAAACTGGTACAATCACTTTGTTTGATCTCTGAGAGTAACACGAGCAGAAACACAAACCGAAAGGGAAGATTAAAGACCTGAAGGTGTGGAGAACGTGGTTCCCAGTGAGCAGCCAGTCTTTCCTCAACAGAAAACTCCCAAGATGCACTCCTCCTTCTCATTGACCACTGACCTCGAGCCTCAATGGATCAACAAGGAGAAAAAAGTTGCCATATTTGAAGATCCAATTGCTGTTCAATGATCATCCAATATCAAAGATGCATGTGTCACCAACATTAGTCTGAGGAAGATTTGGGGAACATTAGTGATTGTTTCTAAAGGTATGTAACTAAAATCAACTCTCTACTTTTATTCAGAGCTGCAGATGGACTATTAGGTGGCTGTTTGAGGCTTGTCCTTGAAACCCCGCTCCCCCAAGTCTGTACACTCTACACAAGTCAGCACCACCAAAAGTGGGAAGAGTCATAGTCTTAGAGTCAGACAGCACAGAAAAGGTCCTTTGGCCCATTGCGTCTGCGCCGGTCAAAATCAACAGCCTAACTATTCTAATCCCATTTTCCAGCACTTGGCCCGTAACCTTGGATGCCTTGGATCACATGTGCACATCTAAATACTTCTTAAATGTTATGAGGGTCTCTGCCTCCACCACCCTTTCAGGCTCTGAGTTCCAAACTCCAACCACCCTCTGGGTAAAAACGTTTTCCTCATATCCCCTCAAAACCTCCTGCCCCTTAATTTAAATATATACCTCCTGGTCATTGATACCTTTACCAAGGGGAAAAGGTTTTTCCTGTCTGTTATATCTATGCTCCTCATGATTTTATACATCTCAATCATGTCCCCCTTCAGACTCCTGTGTTCCAAGGAAATCAATCCACGTCTATCCAATTTATTTTCGTAACTAAAACTCTCCAGCCAGGCAACATCCTGGTGAATCTCCTTTCAAGTACATCCCTCCTGTAATGTGGATTCCAGAACTGCACACAATACTCTAGCTATGGCCTAACCAACATTTTATATAGTTCCAGCATATCCTCCCTGCTCGTAAACTCCATGTCTCGGCTAATAAAGGCAAGTATACCATGTCTTCTTAACCACTGTATCCACCTGCTCACCAACTTAAGGGACCGGTGTACATGCACACCAAGGTGCTTCTGATCCTCGGTGCTTCCCAGGGTCCTGTCATTTATCATATATTCATTGTCTTGCTTGTCTTGCCCAAGTGCATCACCTCACACTCATCCAGATTGAATTTAATTTGCCTTTGACCAGCCGTCTCTATCCTCCTATATCGTAGGCTATCCTCCTCACTATTTACCACCCCACCAATTTAAGTATCAACCACAAACTCATGGATCAACCCTCCTATATTCAGATCTAAATCATTTATATGAACCTCAAACAGTGAGGGCCCCAACACTGATCCTTGCGGGACGCCACTAGACAGGCTTCCTGTCAGAAAAACATCCCTTGACCATCGCCCTCTGCTTCCTGCCACTCAGCCAATTTTGGATCCAATTTTGAATCCCATAGGCTCTTACCTTCACTATCAGTCTCCCATGTGAGGCCTTATCAAAAGCCTTGCTGAAGTCCAAGTAAACTACATCAAATGCATTTTCCCTCAACTACACGCCTGGTCACCTCTTTGAAAAATTCACTCAAGTTGGTCAGACATGACTTCCCTTTAATAAAACTATGCTGATTAATTATTACTGGGCGGCCAACATCGCTATGATAAGGAAGTGGATGGTGGGTACGGGGTCTATTTGGGAGCGGGTGGAGGCGGCTTCGTGCAGGGGCTCCAGTTTGGAAGCCCTGGTCACGGCTCCTCTACCGCTGCCGCCGGCCAAGTACACCACCAGCCCGGTAGTGGTGGCGACCCTGCGGATATGGGGCCAGTGGAGGAGGCATGTGGGGGAGATGGGGGCGTCTGTCTGGGCGCCAATCTGCGACAACCATCGGTTTGCCCCCGGCAGTATGGATGGGAGGTTCCGAGTATGGCGGCGAGCAGGGGCGGGAAGGGTGGGTGATATGTTCCTGGAAGGGAGCTTCGCGAGTTTGAGGAGCTTGGAGGAGAAATTTGGGGTGGTAAGGGGAAATGATTTTAGATACCTACAGTTGCGGGACTTTGTTCGTAGACAGGTCCCATCTTTCCCGCGCCTCCCGCCAATGGGGATCCTAGACAGAATAGTCTCTGGGAGGGACGAAGGGGAGGGTAGAGTCTCGGGTATTTATAAGGTGCTCATGAGGGAGGAAGGGTCCCAGACAGAGGAACTGAAACTTAAATGGGAGAAGGAGATAGGCGGGGAAATGGAGGATGGGCTGTGGGCAGAGGCCCTGAGTAGGGTAAACTCGACCGCGACATGTGCTAGGCTCGGGCTGATCCAATTTAAGGTCGTTCACCGGGCCCATATGACGGTGGCTCGGATGAGCAAATTTTTCGGGATAGAGGACAAATGCGCTAGGTGCGCGGGAGGACCAGCGAACCATGTTCACATGTTTTGGGCATGCCCTGAGCTGAGGGGGTACTGGGAGGGATTTGCGGGGGTCATGTCCCAGGTGCTAAAAACAAGGGTGGTGATGAGCCCAGGGGTGGCAATTTTTGGGGTTTCGGAAGACCCGGGCATCCAGGGGGAGAAAGAGGCCGATGTGCTGGCCTTTGCTTCCCTGATAGCCCGGCGACGAATATTATTGGCGTGGAGGGACTCAAAGCCCCCGAAGACGGAGTGGTGGCTTGCGGACATGTCGAGTTTCCTGGGGATGGAAAAAATCAAGTTCGCCTTGAGGGGTTCTGTGCAGGGGTTCACCCGGAGGTGGCAACCATTTATTGACTTCTTTGCGGGAGAGTGAGCGTCAGCAGGGGGGGGGGGTTAGAGTAGAGTAGGAGGGAAAATATGGCGGGTAGTACCGGTGGGAGGGGAGCGGGCTTGTGCAATATGTTACGGTGGAAGTATTGAAAGTACGTGGATGTTTGCACATTTTTGCCTTTTTTGCTTCCTTTCTGATGATGTCTGTAACTGTTTATAAAGCCAAAAACTACCTCAATAAAATTGTTTATTAAAAAAAAACTATGCTGATTGTTCTGGATTAATCCCTGTTTCCACCCTAAACACATTAAAGAAGCCACCCCCTTTGGCCAAGCCCTCCGTATACACAGGATCTGCTCAGACGAGGAGGAGCGTAACACAAATCTACAGACGCTGAAGGATGCCCTCGTACGAACGGGATATGGCACTCGACTCATCGATCGACAGTTCCAACGAGCCACACCAAAAAACAGCACCGACCTCCTCAGAAGACAAACACGGGACACAACTGACAGAGTACCCTTCGTTGTCCAGTACTTTCCCGGAGCGGAGAAACTACAACATCTTCTTCGCAGCCTTCAACACATCATCGATGAAGATGAACATCTTGCCAAGGTCATCCCCACACCACCACTACTTGCCTTCAAACAACCGCGCAACCTCAAACAAACCATTGTTTGCAGCAAACTACCCAGCCTTCAGAACAGCGACCACAACACCACACAATCCTGCCATGGCAATCTCTGCAAGGCATGCCAGATCATCGACATGGATACCACCATTACACGTGAGACACCACCCACCAGGTACGCGGTACATACTCATGCGACTCGGCCAATGTTGTCTACCTCATACGCTGCAGGAAAGGATGTCCCGAAGCGTGGTACATTGGCGAGACCATGTAGACCCTGCGACAATGGATGAACGGACATCGTACGACAATCACCAGGCAGGAATGTTCCCTTCCAGTCGGGGAACACTTCAGCAGTCACGGGCATTCAGCCTCTGATCTCCGGGTAAGCGTTCTCCAAGGCGGCCTTCAGGACGTGCGACAACGCAGAATCGCCGAGCAGAAACTTATAGCCAAGTTCAGCACACATGAGTGCGGCCTCAACAGGGACCTGGGATTCATGTCGCATTACATTCATCCCCCACCACCTGGCCTGGGCTTGCGAAATCCTCTGGATTGTCCTGGCTTGAGACAATTCACATCTCTTTAACCTGGGGTTACCCCTATCTCTGGATCTGTAAAGATTTAATTACCTGCAAATGATCGCGTTCTAAGCATTGTCTGGCATCTTTGACTTTGTCTATATATATGTTTCTGGAACAAACCTCTTCGTTCACCTGAGGAAGAAGCAGTGCTCCGAAAGCTAGTGATTGAAACAAACCTGTTGGACTTTAACCTGGTGTTGTAAGACTTCTTACAGTAATTGTCCAAACATGTCAACGTAGTTGCCGTTCCCTAGTTCGGCCGCAGTCAGGAGCCTGTCCAGTAGCGAGTGTCTTAGTAGTCAGGGGAACGTTGTTGTCTCCTTACAGAGGATGTTCCTTAGCTGCATGTATCGTAACTCATTCCCTTTCAGAAGCTGACGTTTGACTGTAAGTTCCCTCAGGGTTGCTAACCTGCCGTCTACATACAGGGCTCCTACCGTCAGAGTCCCGTCGTCCAATCTCCACTGTTTGAAGGTGGCATCTAATGTAGCCAGGGGAAATTTATGGTTCTTTCAGATGGGGACCATGGTGAACAGTGCTCTCAGTCCGAAGTGATGCCTGAGCTGATTTCATAAGCTCAACGTAGACACCACCACTGGGTTCCTTGAGTATTTGGTTGGGGGGAATGGGAGTGGGGTCGTGGCCAGCGCCCAGATGGATGTTCCTATGCAGGGACTCTCCTCCGTCTTTTCCTGTTCTGCATCCTCCCGGCTCTGCGACCCAGCCCCTTACTCTCTGCGGTGACTGCCCAGTGGCAAAATTGTAGGTTTGGAAGGACCAGGTCTCCCATGTTTCTACTTTCTTTGCAGTACGCTCCTGCAGATCCCATGCTCTTTCCCCCGACACAAATCCCATGTCAATTTGTCTAGTATAGTGAAGAAGCCTTGGGAATGAAGTTCAGGAGGGATCTGAAGAGGAAGAGGAACCTTGGAGAACAGTCATCTTGATCGCCTGCACTCTTCCCATCAGGGAGAGCAGAAGCAAGTCCCACTCTGTAAGTCTCTCTTTATCTCCTCCATCAGACCTGGTAGGTTCCATTTGGGGATCCAGTCGTGGACAATTTGTATCTGCAAGTATCAGAATTTGGTTTGGGCCAGCTTGAACGGCAGCTCTCCCAGCTCTGATTTCCCGCCTTTCATATTCACGGGGAATATCTTACTCTTACTCAGCTTAAGTTGGTAACCTGAGAAGGCTCTGAACTCCCCCAGGAGTTCCAGTATTACTCCTATGCTGACTAGGGGGTTTGAGATGTAGAGGAGCAGGTTGTCCGTGTAGAGTGAGACTCTAGGGCTTGGATCAGTACCTGGGAATATGATGTTATTGGTATTACTGAGACTTGGTTGAGGGAAGGGCAAGACTGGCAACTGAATATCCCAGGGCATAGATGCTTCAGGAGGGATAGAGAGGGAGGTAGAAGGGGTAGAGGAGTTGCATTACCAGTCAGAGATGATATCACAGCTGTGATTAAGGAGGGCACGATGGAGGATTCGAGCACTGAGGCAATATGGATAGAGCTAAGAAATAGGAAGGATGCAGTAACATTGTTGGGACTTTACTACCCAAAAGCGAGCGTGAAGTAGACGTCCAAATATGCAGACAGATTATAGAACAATGTAGGAGCAATAGGGTGGTCGTGATGGGAGATTTTAACTTCCCCAACATTGAATGGGATTCGTGTAGTGTTGGAGGTGTAGATGGAGCAGAATTTGTAAGGAGCATCCAGGAGAGTTTTTTAGAGCAGTATGTAAATAGTGCAACTCGGGAAGGGGCCATACTGGACCTGGTATTGGGGAATGATCCCGGCCAGGTGGTTGAAGTTTCAGTCGGTGATTACTTTGGGAATAGCGATCACAATTCCGTAAGTTTTAGAATACTCATGGACAAAGACGAGAGTGGTCCTAAAGGAAGAGTGCTAAATTGAGGAAAGGCCAAGTATAACAAAATTCAGCAGGAGCTAGGGAATGTGGATTGGGAGCAGCTGTTTAAGGGTAAATCCACATTTGAAATGTGGGTGGCTTTTAGGGAAAGGTTGATTAGAGTGCAGGACAGACATGTTCCTGTGAAAATGAAAGATAGAAATTGCAAGGTTAGGGAACTATGGATGATGGGTGAAATTGTGAGACTAGCTAAGATGAAAAAGGAAGCTTACATAGGATCGAGGCAACTCAAAACTGATGAAGCTTTGGAGGAATGTCGAGAAAGTAGGACGAATCTCAAACGCACAATAAAGAGGGCTAAAAGGGGTCATGAAATATCTTTGGCTAACAGGGTTAAGGAAAATCCCAAAGCCTTTTATTCGTAAGTAAGGAGCAAGAGGGGAACTAGAGAAAGGATTGGCCCACTCAAAGACAAAAGAGGGAATTTATGCGTGGAGTCAGAGGAAATGAGTGAGAACTTTGCATCGGTATTCACCAAGGAGAGGGACATGACGGATGTTGAGGCTAGGGATGGATGTTTAAATACTCTAGGTCATGTCGGCATAAGGAAGGGGGACGTTTTGGGTATCCTAAAAGGCATTAAGGTGGACAAGTCCCCAGGACCGGATGGGATCTATCCCAGGTTACTGAGGGAAACGAGGGACAAAATAGCTGGGGTCTTAACAGACATCTTTGCAGCATCCTTGAGCACGGGTGAGGCCCTGGAGGACTGGAGAATTGCTAATATTGTCCCTTTGTTTAAGAAGGGTAGCAGGGATAATCCAGGGAATTATAGACCTGTGAGCTTGACGTCAGTAGTAGGCAAACTGTTGGAGAAGATACTGAGGGATAGGATCTATTCACATTTGGAAGAAAATAGACTTATCAGTGATAGGCAGCATGGTTTTGTGCAGGGAAGGTCATGTCTTACAAACCTAATAGAATTCTTTGAGGAAGTGACAAAGTTAATTGATGAGGGAAGGGCTGTAGATGTCATATACATGGTTGATGGAAAAAGTGAAGTCGTATGGGGTTCAGGGTGTACTAGCTAGATGGATAAAGAACTGGCTGGGCAACAGGAGACAGAGAGTAGTGGTGGAAGGGAGTGTCTCAAAATGGAGAAAGGTGACTAGTGGTGTTCCACAAGGATCCGTGCTCGGACCACTGTTGTTTGTGATATACATAAATGATCTGGACGAAGATATAGGTGGTCTGATGAGCAAGTTTGCAGATGATACTAAGATTGGTGGAGTTGCAGATAGCGAGGAGAATACAGCAAAATATAGATAGATTGGAGAGTTGGGCAGAGAAATGGCAGATGGAGTTCAATCCAGGCAAATGCAAGGTGATGCATTTTGGAAGATCTAATTCAAGAGCGGACTATATGGTCAATGGAAGAGTCCTGGGGAAAATTAATGTACAGAGAGATCTGGGAGTTCAGGTCCATTGTACCCTGAAGGTGGCAACGCAGGTCGATAGAGTGGTCAAGAAGGCATACAGCATGCTTGCCTTCATTGGACGGGGTATTGAGTACAAGAGTCGGCAGGTCATGTTACAGTTGTATAGGACTTTGGTTAGGCCACATTTGGAATACTGCGTGCAGTTCTGGTCGCCATATTACCAGAAGGATGTGGATGCTTTAGAGAGGTTGCAGAGGAGGTTCACCAGGATGTTGCCTGGTATGGAGGGTGCTAGCTATGAAGAAAGGTTGAGTAGATTAGGATTGTTTTCGTTGGAAAGACGGAGATTGAGGGGGACCTGATTGAGTTCTACAAAATTATGAGAGGTATGGACAGGGTGGATAGCAACAAGCTTTTTCCAAGAGTGGCGGTGTCAATTACAAGGGGTCACGATTACCAGGTGAGAGGGGGAAAGTTTTGGGGAGATGTGCGTGGAAAGTTATTTACGCAGAGGGTGGTCGGTGCCTGGAACGCTTTGCCAGCGGAGGTGGTAGAGGCTGGCACGATAGCATCATTTAAGATGCATCTGGACAGATATATGAACGGGCGGGGAACAGAGGAAAGTAGATCCTTGGAAAATAGGTGACAGGTTTAGATCAAGGATTTGGATCGGCGCAGGCTGGGAGGGCCGAAGGGCCTGTTCCTATGCTGTAATTTTCTTTGTTCTCTTTGTTCTATGCTCCCTGTCTCCCCTCTGGATGCCTCTCTGCCCTTTTGCTGTGAATGATGCCCAGTGCCTCAGCAGCACGGTATCATAGTGCTTAGCACAGTTGCTTCACAGCCCCAGGTTCCCAGGTTCGATTCCCGGCTTGGGTCACAGTCTGTTTGGAGTCTGCACATTCTCCCCGTGTGTGCGTGGGCTTCCTCCGGGTGCTCCGGTTTCCTCCCACATTCCAAATATGTGCAGGGTTAGGTGGATTGGCCATGCTAAATTGCCCTTAGGTTACGTGAGGTTGCAGGGTTGCAGGGATAGGGTGGAGGTGTGGGCTTAAGTGGGGTGCTCTTTCCAAGAGCCGGTGCAGATTCGATGGGCTGAATGGCCTCCTTCTGCACTGTAAATTCTATGAATTGCCGAGAAAATAGTCCCGGGGTAAAGGCAATCCCTGTCTAGTGCCTCTGTGCAACCGGAGGTATCCAGAGCTGGTGGTATTTGTCCATACACTTGCCATGACAGCGCTGTACAGTAGTTTCACCCAAAAGGCGAACCCTAGCCCAAACCCAAAGCATTCCACTACGTCTGTGAGGTACTTCCATTTGACTCTGCAGAAGGCCTTCTCTGCATCAAGGGAGATGATCACTTCTGGTGTCACCTCCCCAGGTAGGGTCATGATCACGTTCAGCAGGTGCCTGATGTTCGCCATTAGTTGTCTGCCCTTGGCAAAGCACGTCTGACCTTCCTCGACTACCGCCGGCCGCAACTCTCCAGTCACCTCGCCAGGGCCTTCGCCAGGACTTCGGCGCCTGTATTCAAGAGCAAGATGATCTATATGACCCACACTCCATCGGGTCTATGTCTTTCTCAGGAATCAGTGATATCGAGGCCTGTGCCAGGATGGGCGGCAGGGTCCCACTTGATAACGAGTCATTGAACATCTCTCACAGGTGCGGAACCAGTGCTGCTGCAAATGTTTTATAGAAGTCCCCCGGGAATCCGTCCGGCCCTCCTGCTTTCCCTGCCTAAATGAAGTTGATGGTCTCCATGACATCCCCCAGTTCTAGTGGTGCTTCCAGTCCCTGCCTCTTTATTTCCCCCACAACTGCCATGTCCAGTCTGCCAAGAAACTGCCTCTCGGGCAACACGTTGGCGTAGTGGGTTAGCCCTGCTACCTCACGGCGCCGAGGTCCCAGGTTCGATCCCGGCTCTGGGTTGCTGTTCATGTGGAGTTTGCACATTCTCCCCGTGTTTGCGTGGGTTTCGCCCCCACAACCCAAAGATGTGCAGGCTAGGTGGATTGGCCATGCTAAATTGCCCCTTAATTGGAAAAAATGAATTGGCTACTCTAAATTTAAAAAAAAAAGAAACTGCCTCATCTTTGAGACCCTGTCCGGTGGCTTGCAGGTGTGCAACGCCCGGTAGAAAGTCACAAAGACCTCATTGAGCTTGTCTGGCTCTGTGACTAGTTTGCCATTTTCATCGTTCACCTGGATATTTCCCTCATGCCTGCCTGCTTCCTCAGCTGGTGAAAAAGCAGATGACTAGCCTTGTGTCCATGCTCATAGGAGGTTCCCCTATGCTTTCCTGGTGGAGAGCAGGTCAAATTCCATTTGCAAGCTTTTCCTCTCCGCCAGTAGTCCCATGGTCGGGGCTATGGAGTACCACCAATCCACATCCAACAGGGAGTTGACCAACCATTGCCTGGCTGCGCTCTCCTTTCTGTCCCTGAAAACCCTGTACGCTATTATTTCTCCCCTTATCACCATAGTAAGAAGTCTTACAGCACCAGGTTAAACACCAGAATGTGGAGGGTGAGACCTCTGGTTGTAGGTTAACGTATCCGTCGATGGCCTGCGACATTCTTTCGCAAAATGCCTTGTCGGCAAGGAGGGCTGTGTCCAGCCTCCATGGGGGAAGCTCGGTGCAGCCCATCTCCAACCCCACATTCATGTAGTGTGGAGTGTGGCCGGAGGTGACTTTACTGAGTATTCCGTCCCAACCACCCCGGAAGCACCGATTTACCCACGACATATGGGAATATACCCTTGAGGACATGGGAAAAGAAGGAGAACTAATTTTCCGTCGGGTGTGTGAACCTCCAGGGGTCCACCCCCACCCCTCACCTTCCCATCTGCTCCATGAAGGCTTTTTAGTTCCCTTGCCATAGTCATAGTTAAAGACCTTCCCCATGATGAGTTCCTGGGTGTCTAGGTCGGGGATTGCTGCCATGGTCTTTTGGACAAAGTCTGCATTGTACCAGTTAGGGGCGTACATATTCACAGGCACCACCCCGCTGACCATGACATAACACACCCCTTGGTCTGACAAGTAGTGTCGCCACGAAGATCATCCTATTATTATACAGTATACTACCCCCAGCCCTCGCCCGTGGCTTGCCTGGTAGGTCTGTACTATCCAGCTTTTTTTCCCCCTCAGTTAGTCCTTCTCCCTTAGATGTGTCTCTTGGAGGAAGACTATGTCAGCCCTCAGGCTTTTCAAATGGGCAAAGACTCCGGATGTTTTCACCAGGCCGTTGGGTCGCTGATGTTCCAGGTGACTTTCCTGATGGAGGGCTTTTGTGTAACGCCCTCTCCCACCTGCAGGGTCAGTCCTTTGTTTGGGGGCCATCCAGGATGGCCATTGTTGCCTTCTTTGTTCCACCCATCTTAGAATCATAGAATTTACAGTGCTCTCTGTGTATCATACCCAAGTGTTTTCTGTGTATCATACCCAGTAACCTCTGTGTATCATGCCCCAGTGCTTTCTCTGTTTCATACCCCAGTGCTTTCTGTGTATCATACCCAGTAAACTCTGTGTATCATACCCCAGTGCTTTCTGTGTATCATACCCAGTAAACTCTGTGTATCATACCCCAGTGCTTTCTGTGTATCATACCCCAATCCTTTCTGTGTATCATACCCCAGTGCTTTCTGTGTATCATACCCAGTGCTCTCTGTGGATCATACTCCAGTGCTTTCTGTGTATCATACCCAGTTGCCACCCTGAATCATACCCAGTGCTTTCTCTGTTACATACCCGTGCTTTCTCTGTTTCATACTCCAGTGCTCTCTGTGTATAATAGCCCATTGTTTTCTCTGTATCATACCCAGTTACCACCCTGTATCATGCCCAGTGCTCTCTGTGTACCATACCCAGTGCTTCCTGTGTATCATACCCAGTTACCACCCTAAATCATACCCCACTGCTTTCTCTGTTTCATACTCCAGTGCTCTCTGTGTATCATAGCCCATTCTTTTCTCTGTATCATACCCAGTTACCACCCTGTATCATACCCAGTGCTCTCTGTGTACCATACCCAGTGCTTTCTCTGTATCATACCCAGTTACCACCCTGTATCATACCCCAGTGCTTTCTGTGTATTATACCCAGTGCTTTCTCTGTTTCATACCCCAGTGCTCTCTGTCCATCATACCCAGTTACCTCCCCGTATCATGCCCAGTGCTCTCTGTGTATCATACCCCAGTGCTTTCTCTGTATCATACCCACTGTTTTCTCTGTATCATACCCAGTGCTTTCTCTGTATCATACCCCAGTGCTCTCTGTATATCAAACCCGGTGCTTTCTGTGTATCATACCCCAAAGCTTTCCCTGTATCATACCCCAGTGCTCTCTTGTATCAAACCCATTGCTTCCTGTGTATCATACCCCAGTGCTTTCTGAGTATCATACCCCAGTGCTCTCTTGTATCATACCCCATTGCTTTCTCTGTATCATACCCAGTTACCACCCTGTATCGTACCCAGTGCTCTCTGTGTATCATACCCCAGTGCTTTCTCTGCATCATACCCCAGTGCTCTCCGTGTATCATACCCTGTTACCACCCTGTATCTTACCCAGTGCTATCTCTGTATCATACCCCAGTGCTCTCTGTGTATCATACCCAGTGCTTTTTGTGTATCATACCCCAATGCTTTCTCTGTATCATACCCCAGTGCTCCCCGTGTATCATACCCTGTTACCACCCTGTATCATACCCAGTGCTATCTCTGTATCATACCCCAGTGCTCTCTGTGTATCATACCCCAGTGCTCTCTGTGTAGCATACCCCAATGCTTTCTGTCTATCATACCCAGTGCTCTCTGTGTATCATACACCAGTGCTCTCTGTGTATCATACCCCATTGCTCTCTGTGAATCATACCCCATTGCTCTCTGTAAATCATACCCAGTGCTCTCTGTGTATCATACCCCAGTGCTTTCTCTGTATCATACCCCAGTGCTTTCTCTGTATCATACCCCAGTGCTCTCTCTGTATCATACCCAGTTACCACCCTGTATCATACCCCAGTGCTTTCTCTGTATCATACCCCAGTTCTCTCTGTGTATCATACCCCAGTGCTCTCTGTGTGTCATACCCCAGTTCTCTTTGTGTATCATACCCCAGTGCTTTCTCTGTATCATAGCCAGTTACCACCCTGTATCCTACCCCAGTGCTTTCTCTGTATCATACCCAGTTACCTCCCTGTATCATGCCCATTACTTTCTGTGTATCATACCCAGTTACCACCCTGTATCATACTCAGTGCTTTCTGTGTATCATACCCCAGTGCTCTCTGTGTATCATACCCCAGTGCTTTCTGTGTATCATACCCCAGTGCTTTCTGTGTATCATACCCAGTGCTCTCTGTGTATCATACTCCAGTGCTTTCTGTGTATCATACCCAGTTGCCACCCTGAATCATACCCAGTGCTTTCTCTGTTACATACCCCAGTGCTTTCTCTGTTTCATACTCCAGTGCTCTCTGTGTATAATAGCCCATTGTTTTCTCTGTATCATACCCAGTTACCACCCTGTATCATGCCCAGTGCTCTCTGTGTACCATACCCAGTGCTTCCTGTGTATCATACCCAGTTACCACCCTGAATCATACCCCACTGCTTTCTCTGTTTCATACTCCAGTGCTCTCTGTGTATCATAGCCCATTGTTTTCTCTGTATCATACCCAGTTACCACCCTGTATCATACCCAGTGCACTCTGTGTACCATACCCAGTGCTTTCTCTGTATCATACCCAGTTACCACCCTGTATCATACCCCAGTGCTTTCTGTGTATTATACCCAGTGCTTTCTCTGTTTCATACCCCAGTGCTCTCTGTCCATCATACCCAGTTACCTCCCCGTATCATGCCCAGTGCTCTCTGTGTATCATACCCCAGTGCTTTCTCTGTATCATACCCACTTTTTTCTCTGTATCATCCCCAGTGCTTTCTCTGTATCATACCCCAGTGCTCTCTGTGTATCAAACCCGGTGCTTTCTGTGTATCATACCCCAATGCTTTTTCTGTATCATACCCCAGTGCTCTCTTGTATCATACCCCATTGCTTGCTGTGTATCATACCCCAGTGCTTTCTGAGTATCATACCCCAGTGCTCTCTTGTATCATACCCCATTGCTTTCTCTGTATCATACCCAGTTACCACCCTGTATCGTACCCAGTGCTCTCTGTGTATCATACCCCAGTGCTTTCTCTGCATCATACCCCAGTGCTCTCCGTGTATCATACCCTGTTACCACCCTGTATCTTACCCAGTGCTATCTCTGTATCATACCCCAGTGCTCTCTGTGTATCATACCCAGTGCTTTTTGTGTATCATACCCCAATGCTTTCTCTGTATCATACCCCAGTGCTCTCCTTGTATCATACCCTGTTACCACCCTGTATCATACAGTGCTATCTCTGTATCATACCCCAGTGCTCTCTGTGTATCATACCCCAGTGCTCTCTGTGTAGCATACCCCAATGCTTTCTGTCTATCATACCCAGTGCTCTCTGTGTATCATACACCAGTGCTCTCTGTGTATCATACCCCATTGCTCTCTGTGAATCATACCCCATTGCTCTCTGTAAATCATACCCAGTGCTCTCTGTGTATCATACCCCAGTGCTTTCTCTGTATCATACCCCAGTGCTTTCTCTGTATCATACCCCAGTGCTCTCTCTGTATCATACCCAGTTACCACCCTGTATCATACCCCAGTGCTTTCTCTGTATCATACCCCAGTTCTCTCTGTGTATCATACCCCAGTGCTCTCTGTGTGTCATACCCCAGTTCTCTTTGTGTATCATACCCTAGTGCTTTCTCTGTATCATAGCCAGTTACCACCCTGTATCCTACCCCAGTGCTTTCTCTGTATCATACCCAGTTACCTCCCTGTATCATGCCCATTACTTTCTGTGTATCATACCCAGTTACCACCCTGTATCATACTCAGTGCTTTCTGTGTATCATACCCCAGTGCTCTCTGTGTATCATACCCCAGTGCTTTCTGTGTATCATACCCCAGTGCTTTCTGTGTATCATACCCCAGTGCTTTCTGTGTACCATACCCAGTGCTTTTTGTGTATCATACCCCAATGCTTTCTGTGTATCATACCCAGTGCTCTCTGTGTATCATACCCCAATGCTTTCTGTGTATCATACCCAGTTACCTCCGTGTATCCTCCCCAGTGCTTTCTGTGTTTCATTCCCAGATACCTCCCTGTATCGTACCCAGTGCTTTCTGTGTATCATACCCAGTTACCACCCTGTATCATATCCAGTGCTCTCTGTGTATCATGCCCAGTTACCACCCTGTATCATACCCAGGGCTTTCTCTGTTTCGTACCCCAGTGCTTTCTCTGTATCATACCCAGTTACCACCCTGTATCATACCCCAGTGCTTTCTCTGTATCATACCCTAGTGCTGTCTGTGTATCATACCCCAGTGCTCTCTGTGTATCATACCCCAGTTCTCTTTGTGTATCATACCCCAGTGCTCTTTGTGTATCATACCCCAGTGCTCTCTGTGTATCATACCCCATTGCTTTCTCTGTATCAGACCCAGTTACCACCCTGTATCACACCCAGTGCTCTCTGTGTACTATACCCAGTGCTTTCTCTGTATCATACCCTGTTACCACCCTGTATCATACCCAGTGTTTTCTCTGTTTCATACCCCAGTGCTCTCTGTGTATCATTGCCCATTGCATTCTCTGTATCATACCCAGTTACCACCCTGTATCATACCCCAGTGCTTTCTCTGTATCATACCCCAGTGCTCTCTGTCCATCATACCCAGTTACCTCCCTGTATCGTACCCCATGCTCTCTGTGTATTATACCCCAGTGCTCTCTGGTTATCATACCCCTGTGCTCTCTCTATGTCATACCCCAGTGCTCTCTGTGTATCATACCCCAGTGCTTTCTCTGTATCATACCCAGATACCACCCTGTATGATACCCCAGTGCTCTCTGTGTATCATACCCCAGTGCTTTCTCTGTATCATACCCAGTGCTTTCTGTGTATCATACCCCAGTGCTTTCTGTGTATCATACCCCATTGCTCTGTGTATCATACCCAGTTATCATCCTGTATCGTACCCAGTACTTTCTGTGTATCTTACCCCAGTGCTCTCTGTGTATCATACCCCAGTGCTTTCTCTGTATCATACCCCAGTGCTCTCTGTGTATCATACTCCAGTGCTATCTGTGTATCATACCCCATTGCTCTCTGTGAATCATACCCCATTGCTCTCTGTGAATCATACCCAGTGCTCTCTGTGTATCGTACCCAAGTGCTTTCTCTGTATCATACCCCAGTGCTCTCTCTGTATCATACCCAGTTACCACCCTGTATCATACCCCGGTGCTTTCTCTGTATCATACCCCAGTTCTCTCTGTGTATCATACCCCAGAGCTCTCTGTGCATCATACCCCAGTGGTCTCTGTGTATCATACCCCAGTGCTTTCTCTGTATCATACCCAGTTACCTCCCTGTATTATGCCCATTACTTTCTGTGTAGCATACCCAGTTACCACCCTGTATCATACCCAGTGCTTTCTCTTTTTCGTACCCCAGTGTTTTCTCTGTATCATACCCAGTTACCACCCTGTATCGTACCCCAGTGCTTTCTCTGTGTATCATACCCCAGTGCTTTCTCTGCATCATACCCCAGTGCTCTCCGTGTATCATACCCTGTTACCACCCTGTATCATACCCAGTGCTATCTCTGTATCATACCCCGGTGCTCTCTGTGTATCATACCCCAGTGCTCTCTGTGTAGCATACCCCAATGCTTTCTGTCTATCATACCCAGTGCTCTCTGTGTATCATACACCAGTGCTCTCTGTGTATCATACCCCATTGCTCTCTGTGAATCATACCCCATTGCTCTCTGTAAATCATACCCAGTGCTCTCTGTGTATCATACCCCAGTGCTTTCTCTGTATCATACCCCAGTGCTTTCTCTGTATCATACCCCAGTGCTCTCTCTGTATCATACACAGTTACCACCCTGTATCATACCCCAGTGCTTTCTCTGTATCATACCCCAGTTCTCTCTGTGTATCATACCCCAGTGCTCTCTGTGTGTCATACCCCAGTTCTCTTTGTGTATCATACCCCAGTGCTTTCTCTGTATCATAGCCAGTTACCACCCTGTATCCTACCCCAGTGCTTTCTCTGTATCATACCCAGTTACCTCCCTGTATCATGCCCATTACTTTCTGTGATTCATACCCAGTTACCACCCTGTATCATACTCAGTGCTTTCTGTGTATCATACCCCAGTGCTCTCTGTGTATCATACCCCAGTGCTTTCTGTGTATCATACCCCAGTGCTTTCTGTGTATCATACCCCAGTGCTTTCTGTGTACCATACCCAGTGCTTTTTGTGTATCATACCCCAATGCTTTCTGTGTATCATACCCAGTGCTCTCTGTGTATCATACCCCAATGCTTTCTGTGTATCATACCCAGTTACCTCCGTGTATCCTACCCAGTGCTTTCTGTGTTTCATTCCCAGATACCTCCCTGTATCGTACCCAGTGCTTTCTGTGTATCATACCCAGTTACCACCCTGTATCATATCCAGTGCTCTCTGTGTATCATGCCCAGTTACCACCCTGTATCATACCCAGGGCTTTCTCTGTTTCGTACCCCAGTGCTTTCTCTGTATCATACCCAGTTACCACCCTGTATCATACCCCAGTGCTTTCTCTGTATCATACCCTAGTGCTGTCTGTGTATCATACCCCAGTGCTCTCTGTGTATCATACCCCAGTTCTCTTTGTGTATCATACCCCAGTGCTCTTTGTGTATCATACCCCAGTGCTCTCTGTGTATCATACCCCATTGCTTTCTCTGTATCATACCCAGTTACCACCCTGTATCACACCCAGTGCTCTCTGTGTACTATACCCAGTGCTTTATCTGTATCATACCCTGTTACCACCCTGTATCATACCCAGTGCTTTCTCTGTTTCATACCCCAGTGCTCTCTGTGTATCATTGCCCATTGCATTCTCTGTATCATACCCAGTTACCACCCTGTATCATACCCCAGTGCTTTCTCTGTATCATACCCCAGTGCTCTCTGTCCATCATACCCAGTTACCTCCCTGTATCGTACCCCATGCTCTCTGTGTATCATACCCCAGTGCTCTCTGGTTATCATACCCCTGTGCTCTCTGTATGTCATACCCCAGTGCTCTCTGTGTATCATACCCCAGTGCTTTCTCTGTATCATACCCAGATACCACCCTGTATCATACCCCAGTGCTCTCTGTGTATCATACCCCAGTGCTTTCTCTGTATCATACCCAGTGCTTTCTGTGTATCATACCCCAGTGCTTTCTCTGTATCATACCCCAGTGATTTATGTGTATCATACCCAGTAACCTCTGTGTATCATACCCCAGTGCTCTCTGTGTATCATACCCCAGTGCTCTCTGTGTATCATACCCCAGTGCTTTCTGTGTATCATACCCCAGTGCTCTCAGTGTATCATACCCAGTTACCTCCCTGTATCATACCCCAGTGCTTTCTGTGTATCATACCCCATTGCTCTGTGTATCATACCCAGTTATCATCCTGTATCGTACCCAGTACTTTCTGTGTATCATACCCCAGTGCTCTCTGTGTATCATACCCCAGTGTTTCCTCTGTATCATACCCAGTACTTTCTCTGTATCATACCCCAGTGCTCTCTGTGTATCATACCCAGTGCTTTCTCTGTATCATACCCTAGTGCTCTCTGTGTATCATACCCATTGCTCTCTGTGAATCATACCCCAGTGCTTTCTCTGTATCATACCCCAGTGCTCTCTGTGTATCATACTCCAGTGCTCTCTGTGTATCTTACCCCAGTGCTCTCTGTGTATCATACCCCAGTGCTTTCTCTGTATCATACCCCAGTGCTCTCTGTGTATCATACTCCAGTGCTCTCTGTGTATCATACCCCATTGCTCTCTGTGAATCATACCCCATTGCTCTCTGTGAATCATACCCAGTGCTCTCTGTGTATCATACCCAAGTGCTTTCTCTGTATCATACCCCAGTGCTCTCTCTGTATCATACCCAGTTACCACCCTGTATCATACCCCGGTGCTTTCTCTGTATCATACCCCAGTTCTCTCTGTGTATCATACCCCAGTGCTCTCTGTGCATCATACCCCAGTGGTCTCTGTGTATCATACCCCAGTGCTTTCTCTGTATCATACCCAGTTACCTCCCTGTATTATGCCCATTACTTTCTGTGTATCATACCCAGTTACCACCCTGTATCATACCCAGTGCTTTCTCTTTTTCGTACCCCAGTGTTTTCTCTGTATCATACCCAGTTACCACCCTGTATCATACCCCAGTGCTTTCTCTGTACCATACCCTAGTGCTCTCTGTGTATCATACCCCAGTGCTCTCTGTGTATCATACCCCATTTCTCTTTGTGTATCATACCCCAGTTCTCTTTGTGTATCATACCACAGTGCTCTCTGTGTATCATACCCCAGTGCTTTCTCTGTATCATACCCAGTTACCACCCTGTATCATACCCCAGTGCTTTCTCTGTATCATACCCTAGTGCTGTCTGTGTATCATACCCCAGTGCTCTCTGTGTATCATACCCCAGTTCTCTTTGTGTATCATACCCCAGTGCTCTTTGTGTATCATACCCCAGTGCTCTCTGTGTATCATACCCCATTGCTTTCTCTGTATCATACCCAGTTACCACCCTGTATCACACCCAGTGCTCTCTGTGTACTATACCCAGTGCTTTCTCTGTATCATACCCTGTTACCACCCTGTATCATACCCAGTGCTTTCTCTGTTTCATACCCCAGTGCTCTCTGTGTATCATTGCCCATTGCATTCTCTGTATCATACCCAGTTACCACCCTGTATCATACCCCAGTGCTTTCTCTGTATCATACCCCAGTGCTCTCTGTCCATCATACCCAGTTACCTCCCTGTATCGTACCCCATGCTCTCTGTGTATCATACCCCAGTGCTCTCTGGTTATCATACCCCTGTGCTCTCTGTATGTCATACCCCAGTGCTCTCTGTGTATCATACCCCAGTGCTTTCTCTGTATCATACCCAGATACCACCCTGTATGATACCCCAGTGCTCTCTGTGTATCATACCCCAGTGCTTTCTCTGTATCATACCCAGTGCTTTCTGTGTATCATACCCCAGTGCTTTCTCTGTATCATACCCCAGTGATTTATGTGTATCATACCCAGTAACCTCTGTGTATCATACCCCAGTGCTCTCTGTGTATCATACCCCAGTGCTCTCTGTGTATCATACCCCAGTGCTTTCTGTGTATCATACCCCAGTGCTCTCAGTGTATCATACCCAGTTACCTCCCTGTATCATACCCCAGTGCTTTCTGTGTATCATACCCCATTGCTCTGTGTATCATACCCAGTTATCATCCTGTATCGTACCCAGTACTTTCTGTGTATCATACCCCAGTGCTCTCTGTGTATCATACCCCAGTGTTTCCTCTGTATCATACCCAGTACTTTCTCTGTATCATACCCCAGTGCTCTCTGTGTATCATACCCAGTGCTTTCTCTGTATTATACCCCAGTGCTCTCTGTGTATCATACCCATTGCTCTCTGTGAATCATACCCCAGTGCTTTCTCTGTATCATACCCCAGTGCTCTCTGTGTATCATACTCCAGTGCTCTCTGTGTATCTTACCCCAGTGCTTTCTCTGTATCATACCCCAGTTCTCTCTGTGTATCATACCCCAGTGCTCTCTGTGCATCATACCCCAGTGGTCTCTGTGTATCATACCCCAGTGCTTTCTCTGTATCATACCCAGTTACCTCCCTGTATTATGCCCATTACTTTCTGTGTATCATACCCAGTTACCACCCTGTATCATACCCAGTGCTTTCTCTTTTTCGTACCCCAGTGTTTTCTCTGTATCATACCCAGTTACCACCCTGTATCATACCCCAGTGCTTTCTCTGTACCATACCCTAGTGCTCTCTGTGTATCATACCCCAGTGCGCTCTGTGTATCATACCCCATTTCTCTTTGAGTATCATACCCCAGTTCTCTTTGTGTATCATACCACAGTGCTCTCTGTGTATCATACCCCATTGCTTTCTCTGTATCATACCCAGTTACCACCCTGTATCACACCCAGTGCTCTCTGTGTACCATACCCAGTGCTTTCTCTGTATCATACCCAGTTACCACCCTGTATCATACCCAGTGCTTTCTCTGTTTCATACCTCAGTGCTTTCTCTGTTTCATACCCCAGTGCTCTCTGTGTATCATTGCCCATTGCGTTCTCTGTATCATACCCAGTTGCCACCCTGTATCATACCCCAGTGCTTTCTCTGTATCATACCCCAGTGCTCTCTGGTTATCATACCCCTGTGCTTTCTGTGTATCATACCCCAGTGCTCTCTGTGTATCATACCCCAGTGCTTTCTCTGTATCATACCCAGTTACCACCCTGTATGATACCCCAGTGCTCTCTGTGTATCATACTCAGTTAACACCCTGTATCATACCCCGGTGCTTTCTCTGTATCATACCCCAGTGCTCTCCGTGTACCATACCCCAGTGCTCTCTGTGTATCATACCACATTACTTTCTCTGTATCATACCCAGTTACCACCCTGTATCATACCCAGTGCTCTCTGTGTATCATACCCAGTTACGACCCTGTATCATACCCAGTTACCACCCTGTATCATACCCAGTACTTTCTCTGTTACATACCCCAGTGCTTTCTCTGTTTCATACCCCAGTGCTTTCTCTGTATCATACCCAGTTACCACCCTATATCATACCCAGTGCTTTCTCTGTATCATACCCAGTGCTTTCTCTGTATCATACCCAGGGCTGTCTCTGTATCATACCCCAATGCTTTCTCTGTATCATACCCCAGTGCTCTCTGTGTATCATACCCCAGTGCTCTCTGTGTATCATACCCCAGTGCTCTCTGTGTATCATACCCCAGTGCTCTCTGTGTATCATACCCCAGTGCTTTCTCTGTATCACACCCAGTTACCTCCCTGTATGATACCCCAGTGCTTTCTCTGTATCATACCCAGTTACCTCCCTGAATCATACCCATTACTTTCTGTGTATCATACCAAGTTTCCACCCTGTATCATACCCAGTGCTTTCTGTGTATCATACCCCAGTGCTCTCTGTGTATCATACCCCAGTGCGTTCTGTGTGTCATACCCTGTGCTTTCTCTGTATCATGCCCAGGGCTTTCTCTGTATCATACCCCAGTGCTCTGTGTATCATACCTAGTTACCACCATGTATCGTACCCAGTACTTTCTGTGTATCATACCCCAGTGCTCTCTGTGTATCATACCCAGTGCTTTCTGTGTATCATACCCCAATGCTTTCTCTGTAACATACCCAGTGCTCTCTGTGTATCATACTCCAGTGCTTTCTCTGTATCATACCCAGTTACCACCCTGCATCATACCCCAGTGCTTTCTCTGTATCATACCCAGTTACCTCCCTGTATCATGCCCATTTCTTTCTGTGTATCATACCCATTTACCACCCTGTATCATACCCAGTTCTTTCTGTGTATCACACCCCAGTGCTTTCTGTGTATCATACCCCAGTGCGTTCTGTGTATCATACCCCAGTGCTTTCTGTGTATCATGCCCCAGTGCTTTCTGTGTATCATACCCAGTTAACTCCGTGTATCCTACCCAGTGCTTTCTGTGTATCATTCCCAGTTACCACCCTGTATCATACCCCAATGCTTTCTCTGTTTCATACCCCAGTGCTTTCTCTGTATCATACCCAGTTACCACCCTGTATCATACCCCAGTGCTTTCTCTGTATCATACCCTAGTGCACTGTGTGTATCATACCCCAGCTCTCTCTGTGTATCATACCCCATTGCTTTCTCTGTATCATTCCCAGTTACCACCCTGTATCATACCCAGTGCTCTCTGCGTACCATACCCAGTGCTTTCTCTGTATCATACCCAGTTACCACCCTGTATCATACCCAGTGCTCTCTGTGTACCATACCCAGTGCTGTCTGTGTATCATACCCAGTTCCCACCCTGTATCATACCCAGTGCTTTCTCTGTTTCATACCCCAGTGCTCTCTGTCCATCATACCCAGTTACCTCCCTGTATCATACCCAGTGCTCTCTGTGTACCATACCCAGTGCTTTCTCTGTATCATACCCTGTTACCACCCTGTATCATACCCAGTGCTCTCTGTGTATCATATCCCAGTGCTCTCTGTGTATCCTACCCCAGTGCTTTCTGTGTATCATACCCAGTTACCTCCGTGCATCCTACCCAGTGCTTGCTGTGTATCATTCCCAGTTACCTCCCTGTATCATATCCAGTGCTTTCTGTGTATCATACCCAGTTACCACCCTGTATCATATCCACTGCTCTCTGTGTATCATACCCAGTTACCACCCTGATTTTAATCTGTGCTTGTTAACCTGTTTGCCACAACATTCCTTTACCAAGGAATTCATTCACATCATCACAGAATTATACAACACAGACGAGGCCCTTCGGCCCGACAAGTCTGCACTGACCTGTCTACCTAATTCCATTTGCCAGCCCATAGCCTTGAATGTTATGATGTGTCAAATGCTCATCCGGGTATTTTTTAAAGGATGTGAGGCGACTCACCTCTACCACCCCCCACAGGCAGCGCATTCCAGACCATCACCACCCTCTTTTGGAGAAAGCCATCAAAACAACAGGCAAGTTGATCTATAAATCCAGGAGATGTTATAAGTCGGATTCCTTATGGCAAAAAGCAGATACTAAAATCTTCCCTCATCAAACTGGATCGAACTGGAGAGACTTGCATGTTTTAAACATCTGTTTATCTAAGATTTGCTGAATTGATATGTTTTTAAGCATCTGATGCTGACTTTGTGTAATGTGAGATTCAAGCACATGAGCAACAAGATTATTAAACAAGGATTCTGCATTCCACCTGGCATCAGATCCTTATAAACATTAACGGTAGTGTTTCGTTCAGAGTTTTACAGTGGCCAGTCAGTGCTCCAGATCCATCAGCAGCTTAACTCCTGATCTGTAACCAGCTGGTAGCAGACTTCAGTTGCTGGAGTTCCCACTGCTCATTTGCTGTGACCACATGAACAAATTAACTTGTTTCCCAGGCACAAGGGGATCTATTCCTACCCGAAGCCTCGCGTATTCAGGCACGCTGTCCAAACCGTTTGCCCAGCTCGCCAGCAGCTGTTTGTCCACTTTGCTGACACTTCCTGGTTCTCGAACCACCATCAGAGGATCTTGTCTGTGGCCTTGGCTCCTCAATGCTGCGAGTCACTCGTCTCTGCCTCTCTCTCCCCCTCATTCCCCTGCTCTGCCTCTCTGACTCTCTGCCTTTCTCTCTCTCTCTCCCCCCCCCCCCCCCCTCCTCTCTCTCCCACTCTCCTCCCCACAGAGTTTCTAGCTCCACCCTACCCAACCTTCAAAGGTCTTCACCTCTTATCCTGAGGGAGAACCAAGGGCTGACAAATACCCTGGCCCAGCAACCTACCAGGCCCTCACCCTCACTGATGGGGACCGAATGCCCTGAAGTGTGTGGTGTCTGGCATCCATCCTGCTCTGAAGTTGATGGTTGGTGAGCCAATGTCCCGCTCAGCTCCCCTGTTACATTGTCTTCAGGCAGTTTGATTGTACAACATCTTGCAAACACTCACTGTCCCTAGTGCCTCGAGCTAGAGTTTTTCATGGCCTCATTCCTCCCCATCGCCATCCCCACAAGGACCAAGGACCCCCCTCCTTCAATCACCCCCTCCCCCCCCCCCCATCTCTGGGCAGAAACATCTGCCTTAGGATGTGAGCCTGAGCTGGGAGGATATCTGTCTCTCAAGGCATACTCCTGGGCGATCGTCCTAGAGGCAGTCAATAAGAGCTTACCTCCAGATATGCATCTAATAAAGGAAGGTGGGCATGTGCTTGAGTTTGTAGGTCCAATCAGAAAGCTTGCAACTTTGGAAGAGCCACCAACAGAGTTGGGCACTGTGGTGGCAGGAGTGGCAAGGGGATCTCCATACTGATGCACTCTCTGAAGAAACTCTTCTTATCTTAACTCTGGTAACAGTTGTGAGGCCAGCCATGTGTGTGGCCGGGGATGGATTCTCCTCAGCTCTGGCATGCTGACTCCAGTGTGAGGGTGTGGGAAAGGGGAGGGGAGTGAGGGGGTGTGGTGTTGAGTGTAGGGGCCCTCACTGCGCCCACCCCAAACCCGCCAATTGCAGGTAAACTGCTTGCAGACACCTGCCAGATGTGGCCCTCTGAGTCCAATCAGCAACAAATGAACAGCTCATTTTGTAGATTGGTATCCACTGCTGCCAGGCTGTCTGCATTGGATACCCTATCTCCAAGCAGATGTCCCAGAGTCAGGACAGCCTCAGCCACGGCCCCCTGAGCTGATACGTATTTCTCTGAACTCACTCCCAGTCTGGCCTTGGAGCCCGCTTTCAGGAGTAGGACAATTCTTCACTCTGTTCCTCCGGCACGGGCTTTATCTTTCCATCACTCCCAGTTCAGTGTTATGACCGGCCCCCGGACGAGGTCACCAGGCCGCCCAATGGGCAGCATGGTGGCACAGTGGCTAGCACTGCTGCCTCACAACTCAGGGACCAGGTTCAATTCCGGCCTTGGGTGGGTGACTGTGTGGAGTTTGCACATTTTCCCTATGTCTGCGTGGGTTTCCTCTGGGTGCTCTGGTTTCCTCCTATAGTCCAATGATGTGTAGCTTAGGTGGATTGGCCAACATAAATTGCCCCTTAGTGTCCAAAAAGTTGGCGGGGGTTAATGGGGATTGGGCGGGAGTGGGCCTGGGTAGGGTGCTTTATCAGGGAGTCGGTGCAGATGGGCTGCTTTGCACTGTATGAATTCTATGGAATCCTTATTGTATGGTTCTAATTTGTTACCCTCTGTCCCCTCTGTAGGAAATATCTCAACACAAGCCCCAATTCAGCAAATTCTGGATGGGATACCCCCAGATTGTTCTGCTCCGGCTGAGTAGGATGAACTGGCTCCATTTCTGTTTTCAATCCCCCTCAGTTGTTCGCAACTAGATTCATTTGAAATGGATTCCATCCCTGATGGATCCCTTTTACCAGTCCAAATGCATTTATGTTTCAAAGGGAGCCAATTTAACCAGGCTTTCTTAAAGAAAGAGTGAGTTCATGAGCTACGGAAATGTGAGAAATTAAAACACAACACATTCACACAAATTAGAAATGAGAGGTGAGGCAAAAATAAAAGTTTTTTAATAGATATACAAATCAGTCATTAACTTGCCCACGAGGAGTAGATGACGAAACATTGTGGCCATTTTAGATTTGTGATTCCAGTAACGCTGACTTCAGCAGCTGAATGGTTGGTTTAGTGATCCCAGACTTCTCAGTTTATCTGAGAGGAGTTGTCCTGCTTCCTTTTCAGATGTCACTTTGCTGATTTGACCTGCTTTCAGCACTCATAGAGCGGTTGAGGCTTTATAAGCTTCCAGAGCAGCAGGTGGCCCCCCGCTCGTTCCTGGTTCATCTACCGGATGGCTCTATTCTGCGCCGCAATCAACGCGTCCTTTGTCTTGTTCCATGCTCGCCACGTGATCCTCCGGTATTGCCTCACCGTCATGACGACCCTGCCATGGACTATGCAGAGCTCCCTGTCGCTCTGCCTCCCTGTGACTCTGACACAGTCCAGCCCGCTCCTCCACTGGCGGCTCTCGACCCACCCTTGAGGCAGTCAACCAGAATTCGTCGCCCACCTCAGAGACTAAATTTATGAACTTTTCGAATTTATGGACTCTCTGAATTGTTTTGTTGCTTTGTTTGATCATTTCCCTGGTTTGTATATAATGTTGATCTAGTTACTCTTTTGTTGAATACTGTTTATCTGCACCAGACACCTTCCCATGTAAATAGCTTAGTTCTTATGTACATAGTCATGTAAATATGTCTTCGCACTCCACACATAGGAACATTATCACCACACATTATTTATTGCCACAAACATAGATGTTTTTATAAAAGAGGGGATGTCATAATATACACCAGTATATCATGGTGCAGACACACACACTGATTGACACACAGCAAGACCAATCAACACACACAACACTGCAGCCAATCACCAGTTAGAGCACATTCACTATAAAGACAGAGGGCATCAGTTTTTCCGCTCATTCGGGATGCAGCCTCTCAGAAGGACAGAGCTCACAGCTTGCAGCACAGATCTTTACCATGTGTTGAGCGCATAGACTGGTTAGGATAGGCATAGGTCTTTAGTTTAATCTAACATAGTGTCGACCCATAGTGAAAGTATGTTCAACAGTTTCTAGCTTAATAAAATAGTGCTGTACTATTTCAAGTGTTGGTAGCCTGTATGTGTTACTGCTGAGGTAAACGCAGTCTCCACGGATCCAGAGTACCCAACACATCGCCTTGTAGTATTTTTCTGTTAAATACAGATATTTGCTATAATTCCTGGAAGACCAGAAGTAAGTTAATGAAAAACATAAAACAATAAAACTAGGGCGGCACGGTGGTGCAATGGCTGCCTCACAGCGCCAAGAACCCGGGTTCAATCCTGGCCCCGGGTCACTGTCCATGTGGAGTTTGCACATTCCTTCAGTGTATGCGTGGGTCTCACCCTCACAACCCAAAGATGTGTAGGATAGATCAGTGTTTCTCTAACATTTTTTCCAGGGACCCATTTTTACCAACCGACCAACCTTCGGGACCCAACCCTGCCGACCTTGGCGAGTCGCGACCCACTCCGGCCGACCTTCGCGACCCACTCCGGCCGACCTTCGTGACCCACGCCGCAATTCTCCATCGCGTTGGCAGTGCCGTCAATGCGTCCCAGAACGCACGTACAGTAAACACCCTTGGCAAATATCAGCAAGCCTGACCCAGTATTCTCCGGGGCCTTTGCGATTCTCTGCCTCCAACGGGCCGAATTCTCGATGGCGAGGTTCACTTGTGCTTTTAAAAATTGTGATGTGGAGATGCCGGCGTTGGACTGGGGTGAGCACAGTAAGTCTTACAACACAAGGTTAAAGTCCAACAGGTTTGTTTCAAATCACTAGCTTTCGGGGCACTGCTCCTTCAACTGAGTAAGGAGCAGTGCTCCTAAAGCTAGTGATTTGAAACAAACCTGTGGGAAACAGGCCATGACTGCTGAGGGAGAGAAAGGGGCTAGGAAAGTGTCCAACATTGCCATAGTTTGCTGACAGTTATGCCGCTGGCCGGGGGGCTTCTGCCAGGGCCGGGGGGAGTAGTGGTAGGTGGCCAGGAGGTGGGTTTGGGGTCGGGGTGGACGAGCATGGAACACCATTGTTGCAGCTGGCAAGGCAGCCAATGCAACTGTGCACACCACTGACAGCCCACTGTGAACTTAGGCCATGGGTCGTATAGGTGTCCCCAGCAGGCCGCCCCCCCCCCCCCCCCCCGGTACCCTCTGGCCCCAGCTGACCCATTAGCTGTATGGACACGCTCCAGCACAACCAGTGCCATCTTGTGTGGGGAGTGAAGTGTGGATATGCAGCTGCACCTTGTCAGCCTCCTGTGTGTCAATCACGGATCCAGCGAATCGGCATCATTTCGCTTTAGAATCGATTGTGGTGCCGGTGCTCATTCCTTAACAGTCACTGAATCTGTCCATATGCGGCAGCAGTTTTGCTGTCGTGGAAGTCCACGAATCCTGTCCCGGCACCAACACTTCAGGCTGGATTCTCTAATTTTCAGACTAAGTGCTGACGCCGGCGTGGAAACTGTGGTGATATGCATCACTGTAAATACACACGGGGTTAATGTAAATACATGTAGACTAGCTAGACACTAGAGGGAGCACCAGCGACATGACACACAGACACTCAACCAATAGGCCAGTAAGATAGGACACGACCAATGGGCATTCACGATACACACAGAGGTGACACTACCACAGGAGGGCATTACACCAACCCATATATAAAGGACACAGCACACATGATCTTCCTCTTTCCAGTGGAGACACTCAGTTAGTACAGACATAGGGTTGATTCAATATCACACTCACCATGTGGATTGTAGCAGACTGGTTTGTCAGTCTGAGTAGCTATAGAAGGATTAACAGTAGAGGCGAATCCAAGTAGGAGAATTGTAAATAGTTCAATAGACGTGTTGAAGTCATCTCCACGTCTGAACCTTCCTTTGTCAGCGTGCACATCAAGGAAGCTACGCCAAGAGCATAACAAGACATGCTACCAGTGAGTAACTCGATCCATATAGCTACAACTCAGCAAACAGTGACAACCAGCAATCATACCCAGGCAAGATGTTCGAGATCCCGGTTCCGCAGCAGCTCCAGTGCCACGGCAATCTCCGCGAAAACTGGCGGGCATTCCGACAAAGGTTTGAGATCTTCCTGGTAGCAGCCGACCTACAAGACGTGGCCGATGCTGAAAAGACAGAGCTTCTGCTCACCATCGCCGGTGCCAGAACAGAAGAAATCTTTAAAACATTCAAGTTCTCCAAAGGGCGCAACAGGAGCGACTTCCAGGCAGTCCTGGACAAATTCAGTAAATACTGCGAGGAAAACACAAGCAAACCAACAGAAAACAGTAAGAGAGGCGCCAGTACTTACCATGAGACCGAGATCCCGGAGCAGAGAACAATTTTGATCGGCGGCCATCTTTGTAAAGGTACTGCACATGCGCAGTTGAGCGAAAAGCGCACAGAACGGGAAGGTCTGTTTGCGCATGCGCAATTGCGAAAACAGCCCCTAGTACAGGAACAGCGATATGCGCATGCGCAAACGCTTCCTACGACTGACGCCACACGCTTCGTGACGTCAGAGGCCCCGGACCACGCCCACTTAAAGGGGAAATGTCCAAAAATCTCCCAAAAAAATTCTTAAAGCCGTAAAACAAGATTCTTTCACCTGGAATGACAGCACAATCCCTGAAATTCAACCAGTAGCTGAAAGTAACCTCCGCAGAACCCTGCAACAAGCAGTTAGCACCACCCAAAGAGATGATTCAGTCCTTGAATACGACGACACCGACCTTTATTTCTTCTCTGGACATTGCGAGCCCAATGCCAGCTCCGACACAAAACGTGATGATATGATCCTAGAAGACAACGACTCAGACGAAGCTTTCACCTTGGGAGGCTACCCCAGTACCAAATCCGAACCACTACTAGACGTATTATACATTCAAGACCCCGATGACGAGTTCTTCGGATTTGAGAATCTTCAGCCCAGCATATATGACATCCCGACTCGTGAGTGCAGGATTATTCTGAGGCCTGACACCAAGAGACAGAGAGCGGTACAAGCCCACAGAGAGCAGCCTGCTGCCACACAGAGAGTGGTCCACGCACCACAAAGGGTCCCAGCCTCTACACAGGAAGCGATGAAAGACTCAACAGCGAGACAACTGCACAACTCCACACAAGTGACTCGAGTGATACAAGCCTCCACAGCGAGCTCGTGGACAGCCTCCACGATAGAAGCAATGCAAGACTCCAAAGCGCAGTCCTTGCATGAACAAGACCATGAGGGTCTAGCAACCTCCTCTGAGCAACCAGCAGCAGACGATGCAAGCCTGCCACTCTCAAGTGAACAACAGAAAGACTATGACAGTCTGCCATGCTCAAGTGCACAGCAAGAAGACTATGACAGTCTACCACGGTCCAGTGAACAACAAAGCGACTATGACAGTCCACCCAGATTGTTTGAGCCACAAGAAGAAGACTCTGACAGTCTACCCAGCCCAAGTGAACAACAAGAAGCCACTGAGGCTCTACCCACTGTATGTGAGACGGCATCCCACTTCCCATACAAGGGGCAAAATTCTCCGCGGACCGACGTGATGCCCATTTCCGGCGGGAAAAAGCGGTGCGGATGACTCCGGCGTTGGGGCCTTCTTTTAAGCCGGTAATCTCCCTTCCCGAAAGGGCCAGCAGCGGACTGACGCGATATGCGTCAGTTTCACCCGCTGCGGAAGTGGCGAGTCCCGGCGTTAGTGTGGTGGACAGAGAGAGACTCGGCGTTTGGGGGGGGAGAAGGGAGGGACCCGGCGTTTGGGGGGGAAGGAGAAGAGAGAGACCCGGCGTTTGGGGGGGGGAGAGAGAGACCCGGCGTTTGGGGGGGGGGGGGGGGGAGGAGAAGAGAGAGGCCCGGCGTTTGGGGGGGGGGGAGAGAGAGACCCGGCGTTTGGGGGGGGAGAGAGAGACCCGGCGTTTGGGGGGGGGAGAGAGAGACCCGGCGTTTGGGGGGGGAGAGAGAGACCCGGCGTTTGGGGGGGGAAAAGAGAGAGACCCGACTTT